>NW_005355666.1:532731-547109 GCF_000412655.1 Myotis brandtii | reverse complement strand
GTGGGCAAACTACGGCCCGCGGGCCGGATCCGGCCTGGTTGGAATGAATAAAACTAAAAAAAAAAAAGCCCGTACCCTTTTATGTAATGATGTTTACTTTGAATTTATATTAGTTCACACAAACACTCCATCCATGCTTTTGTTCCGGCCCTCCGGTCCAGTTTAAGAACCCATTGTGGCCCTCGAGTCAAAAAGTTTGCCCACCCCTGGTAGTGGGAGAAATCACCAAGTCCAGTCAAAGGGTTAAGTACTGGGACGGTGACTCAGGCAGGGACTCGGGATTCCAGGGAAGTCTCCTAGCCTGGGATGGGATGGAATGAGGGTAGGGGCTGAGCTGAGTCTTTTTAAAGGAGCAAGAGTCAGTCTGGTGACATGCAGGGGACATGGCACTTCAGACAGAGGGGAGAGCATAAGTAAAAAGAGTAAAAACAGAGGAGAGGACAGCACCGTGATGGCGAACCTTTTGAGCTCGGCGTGTCAGCATTTTGAAAAACCCTAACTTAACTCTGGTGCCGTGTCACATAT
This sequence comes from Myotis brandtii, assembly GCF_000412655.1. Taxonomy (NCBI): domain Eukaryota; kingdom Metazoa; phylum Chordata; class Mammalia; order Chiroptera; family Vespertilionidae; genus Myotis; species Myotis brandtii. The sequence continues at coordinate 546,584 of NW_005355666.1, read as the reverse complement.
AGAAATTTTTTGATATTTGCAACCATAGTAAAACAAAGATTTATATTTTTGATATTTATTTTATATATTTAAATGCCATTTAACAAAGAAAAATCAACCAAAAAAATGAGTTCGCGTGTCACCTCTGACACGCGTGTCATAGGTTCGCCATCACTGCCCTAGAAGCTGTACAGAACCTGGAATTTATGACATGGTTTCACAAGCATTATCTCATATGGTCCTCACAAAAGCCCTGTGAGAAGATAGCTGGTGGGTGTTATTCTTTTTAGTGGAGCCAAATGAATTGCTCAATTGCAGATAACAAGTGCTGAAGCTCTGGCTACAGTCAGGCGTTTTGACCCTTAATCCAGTGGGCCTCCTATTACGCCAGGATGCCTTTCAAAAAGAAGAGGGAAACAATAAAAATATTTTTTAAAAAAAGAGGGTTACATAGGTTGCCAAAATTTTCAGAATTTTCCTTGCCTGGAAGGAATGATCATAGTCCAGGGCCATATTCCTCAACAGCGTCAGCTGCTCTCCCTCCTTTCGTCCAGGGCACTCGTGAAAAGAAAACTGTCCTCAATGCGGCTGGGCTCTCCAGCTGCTCCAGACTCAGGCAGGCACAGGCCCACAGCTGTGCCCCCAGTGCCTCCTGCCAGGATCACACGTGCCCTAACCGAACCCCGCCACCTCCACACAGCACACCGTGTAACTGAACTCACCATGGCACAAAGTGGATGCTACGCTTTGCCTATTGGGGTGTCTGTCTTCAGCATTCCTGGTGTCTTGCACCATTAATTATCTAAGTCGTTGCTTTTGATTCTGTCTTCCTTACTAGAGTGGTAGCTCCCTGTTTTGCCTGCTTTTGATTCTCAGAGGGGTCTGGTGCATAGAAGGGGCCAGTCAACTGCTTGGAATGAATGCTTAGTCCTTTCCAACACATAATGGGTGCTCAGCAAATATTTGTTAATCACCTGATTGGCAGATTTACTATTCTCTAAATAACGCCTCTGCCCAAATATAACTAACTAACTAATTCAAGATCCTCCGCACCTCTGCCCACAGTGACAAACCTACTTCCTCTGGGGATAGATTCAAGCCTCTACATCAGGAGGCTGTGTGACCCCAGGCGGGTTGTTAGGCTCTGGCTTCCTGCCTGTGAATTGGGGATGGGAGGATAACAGCTCTTATCACTTAGAGTTGTTATGGTGATTGAGTTAAGGTGTGCTTAGAACAATGCCTGAAGCACAGATAAATACCTCCTGTTAAGATTGCAAGTTTAGGCCTTGTCCAGCTTGGTTCAGCGGTTAGAGCATGCCGGTTTGATTCCTGGTCAAGAGCACTGTACCTCGGTTGGAGGTTCCCCAGCCCCGACAGGGGTGCCTACAGGAGGCAAGCAATCTTCTCTCTCTCCCCGCCCCCTCTCCTTCCTCTCTGTATAAATCAATGGGGAAAATATCCTCGTGTGAGGATTTAAAAAAAAGATTCCAAGTTCAGGATTACACCTGGCCTGCCCACATGGAATATACAGTCCACTGATGCCATGGGCTTTCCTCACTCCCCTCAGTCAAGTAGATAAAAAGCAGATTCTAAAATCACCCCCAAGAGGAGGAAATGAAGGGTTAACAATTGCTTTTCTGGGAACATTTCCCTCCCTCTTCAGGAGGGGACTTTAAAAAGGGAATGTTCTGTGACTTAATTGAGCTATTAGAGTCACAACAGGTCGTGACATACTTCATTCAATGACAGCAAATCATCTCATCACAGCAACAGTATTAGGAATTTTCTCATGCCCCCAAATTGTCAAAAGCTTTATAGGCTTGGGTGGGTGTCATTTTAGGGAGCCACTTCACTATCAGCCATTTCCTCATTCAAACATTGATTTATTCACTTATTCAGTTGTTTCATAAATATAGGCGACCCTTGAACAATGTGGGGAGTTAGGGGTGCCAACCACCCACACAGTCTAAAATCCACATGTAACTTAAGTTCCTCTCCACCCCGCTCCCCGCCCTCCCTCTCCCCCCGGGCAAATTCCCAACCTTGGGTGGAAAACATCTACTTATTTAGCACCACCTATGTGGGGGGCATATGATAAAATGCAACTGCTACTGCCATTACACACCCTTGATCCTCCAGAATCCAAAAATTGATCATTTACATTCCCTAATAAGTTACACCCCAGTCACTTACAGACAACAGACAAGATAAATGAGTAAAATATATAGCATTTTTAGATAATGATGTGTGCTAAGAAGAGAAAATAAAGCAGGAAAGGGAGTGTGAATGTCAGGGGATGGATGCTGCAATTCTAGATGAGCTGGCCAGGGAACCAAAATCTGTCTTAATCAAGGTTCTCCAGAATAAAGAGAAGCAACAGGATGGAAAGAGAAAAACATGAGAGGTGGAGAGGTTTTAAGGAATTGACTCACATGAGTGTGGGGCTGGCAAGTCTGAACTCTGCCGGGCAGGCCACGCTGAAGACCGAGGGAAGAGTTGACTTTGCAGTCTTGAGGTCAAAGGCAGTCTGGAGCCAGAACACCTTCTTCCTGAGAGAACCTCAGTTTTTTTCACTTGAGGCCTTCAATTGATTGAATGAGGCCCAACCTTCAATTGATTGAATGAGGAGGTCAATGAGAGAACATGACCACCAGTTGACCCTCAAGCTGACTGGGGCAAACAGAGGCTCCTTACCTCCTCCCCTGTCCTTGGAATGTATGTTCTGTCCTCTGTTCCCATAGGTTAATTCAAGCAAAAATCAGCACTGCGATTTTTAAAAAGCTGTCTCCTCAAACCATAGCTCTCTCCTTCCCCTATCTTCACCCTCTCATCTGACCTTGAAACCTGTTTCAAGGACGCAGCCTCAAGAGAAATAATTTGTTGCTGAGTCCAGCTGAGCTGACTATGTGACTGAACTCTGTGAAGGCCTCTGTGTAGACGGGCGGGCGGGTGTAGAGATCTACTCGTCTTGTGGCACCTAAGACAAATATCGTAGGTAAGTCCCCCTGCTTAAGAATCCTGCTACCTACCAGTCTGGAGTGGTCTGCCTCTGCCTTCGGTCTCTCCTTTCCCTCCGTCTTTGAGAGCCAATTTGCAAACCAACACACCCACATTAGAGAGGGTAATCTGCTTTGCTCAACGTCTACTAAGAAAGAGGCTTTGGGGAAAAAAAATGTCAGAAGGTGAGAGAGCAAGCCATGCAGATAAGTTTCTGGGAAGAAGAAATCCGGTGGCGTGAGAAGCACAGAGCTTTGAAATGGGAGTATGCCAGGCACACTGCTGGAGTCATGAGAACAGGGGAAGAGACATGGATAAGGGGTCAGAATGCGAGGGAGCAGAGCATGAGGGGCCTTGTAGATCTTCATAAGGACTTGGGTCTTATTCTGAATAAAATGGAGGGGAGGTTTCAACAAGGGAATGATAGAGGTTTTAACAAGATTACTGGATGCTGTGTTAAGAATGGACTGCAGGCCCGATGGGCGTGGCTCAGTAGTTGAGTGTCAACCTCGATCCCCAGTGTGGGGCGTGCAAGAGGCAGCCAATCAATGATTCTCTCTCATCATTGATGTTTCTATCTCTCTTTCCCTCTCCCTTCCTCTCTGAAATCAATCAATATATATATAGAATGGATTGTAGGTGGGCAAGAACAGAGGCAGAGACCACTTGGGAGGATTACCGTAATCCAGGTGAGAGATGATGGCGGCCTGGGCCAGCGTGGTAGCAGTCCAGGGCAGGGAGAGAGATCAATTCTATATATAGTTTGAAGATTGAGCCAAGAAGATTTTCTAACAGACTGGATATGGGTTGTGAGAGACAGAGAGGAATCAGGGATGACCCCGAGGTTTTGGGCTTGAACCAGTAGAGCTGCTATTAACTAAGGTGGTGAAGTTTGCAGGAGTACTTTGGAGTGGGGTCAGTACACATCAAACACTCTATTTTGGACAAGTAAGTGGGGGGTGCTAACACATATTCTAAATGGAGATATTAAGCAGGCAGTTGGAGGTACAGGTCTGGAGTTTGGGAACAAGATCCAGGCTGGAGATATAAATTGGAGCGTTACCAACGTACAGATGGCATTTAAAGCCCTGAGACATTAAATGATGTCACCCAGGAAGTGAGAGTAGATACACTTGGAAGTTGGAAAGAGAAAGAGAAACCAGCATACAGGATGAGAAAGAGGGATCAAAAAAGGAAGACAACGGGGTGAGTGGGGTATTGTGGGAGCCAAGGAAGGAAGTGTTTGAAGGAGAAAATGAACATGTCCAATGCTACTGCTGAGGACTAAGTGATCATTGGACTTAGCAATGTGGGGGTCATTTGTGATGAGGGAACTTTTGGTAGAGAGATGGGACAAAACCTCATTGGGTGGACTCGGGAGATTAGAATCAGAGAACTACTATTTAATAGAGTAGAAATAACAGCATATGTGTTTGCTGATGAGAATGGTCAATCGGAGAAAGTTGGTGATGCAGCAGAGAGAGGAGGAATGCTGCCGCCCTGGCCTTGAGTGGGGACTATTCTTGGCCTGCAGCATAAACAAGCCACCCACCTTATCAGAGAGAAAGATCATACGGGTCCAGATGCAGGAGGGAGGGTAGCTGTGGTGCTGGAACTTGTGGAAGTTCTCTTCTAATTCTTTGCATTTCTTTAGTGAAGGAAGAAGTTAGGTCAAGGTCAGATGAGAGGGTGAAGATAGGGGAAGGAGAGAGCTATGGTTTGAGGAGACAGGTTTTTAAAAATCGCAGTGCTGATTTTTGCTTGAATTTCAATGAGGTGGAGGCGAGTTCAGTAGTTAGAGCACGAAACACACAAAGCCGGGAGTGAGCTAACCCAAAGGCTCAGGGTCACAGTAAGATCAGTATTCATAGAAGGGAGGGAAGAGGAGCGTGCAAGGGACCCCAAGATGCCTGCTGCAGGGCACGAGGCACCCCATCCTGAGTATCAGATAGGAACTGGGGATACTAGTCATTTGCCATGTTGGCCAGTCTTGAATGCCCTTGTGACGTCTGCCGGTGTCTCCAGAAAAGCAACCGATGAAGAGCACCCCTTCCATCTTGCCCATTTCCCCCCTTCGAATGGGGCCAAGCAGACCTCCCCCCACCTGAGTGGCCGGCCCTGCTCCTCTGAGGACACAGGCGAACATGGCAGTGCGGTGGGTCATGGGACTGCTAAGAGGAAGGAGAAAAGAAGGCCCATTCTAACCTCTACACTCCAGGGAGCTCCTCGTGTGCAAAGGCAGCAGCCTCAAGTGCAGTCCCTGAAGCGCAGCAGCAGTTTCACCTGGGAAATTGTTCGAAAAGTCCATTCTCGGGCCCCATCCCAAGACCTACTTCATCACAGCCTCCAAGGGAAGGGCCCAGCAAGCTGTATTCTAACCAGGTCATTCTGTGTAACCAAAGTTTGAGAACCAGTATTTGGAGGCAGCCTGGACACGTTTCTGTTTGCTCTTATCCAGGAGTGCCACCTATTGGGCAAGCTCTTTCGATGCTGGGAGGTGAATATGAACACGGGAATTTCCTTTTATTTTTCTGTATTTAAACAACTTTACAAACCCAAAACAAAAAGCAACCTTCTTATGACCACTCACATTATGCAAACACTCATTTTACATGGCTGTAATGAATATACTCACTCTTTCCCCCCCAAAAAAATTTTTGTACCCACTTTCCATGCATTAGCCAGGTAGAACATATAGCCATTGTTTTTACTGTAAGATTCCATTATAATACAATGACTTAGTCACAGTGACCACATTTATCAATGTAAACTGGACACGTGGTCTGACCTAGCATAAACAAACAGATGAAGACAATGTGATCTAATATTTGGAACTGATGCCATCCCGGGAAATCTTAGCAGTTTGTTATCATAACACAAATCAGTCCATCATTCCATGGTTTTAGATGCTCAAGCTATTGCCAGTTTTCAGTAGTTATAAATAATAAAACAATAAGTACCTTTGTACAATAGGCTGGGGCTTGGGGGAGGGGCTTAGTTATTTCTTTGGGATTAAAAGAAATTGCTAAAATGCAATTTCTAGCCCAAAAGGTCGATAATGCCACAGCAGTATTTGAAATAAGTCAAAAGAAACACTAGAAATAATCCAAATGTGTTGACAAAAGAATTGGTAAGTTGTGGTACAATCATCACAAGTGCTATTGTGCAGGCATCACAAATCAAGTTTACAACAAGCTTTAAAAAAAACAATTGTCAGGGAATTTTGTCAAGGTTGTGGCTTCCCAGCATATTTAGAACACCCTCCCATGTTGGTCCTGCCTCCATGGAAGAAGCCAGAAAACTTTCTTTGTCAGAGAGGTTCACACATGACCTAGGGCTCATCCATTAGGCATACCGAAGTAAGGCTTTGATTCAAAAGTGAGTCATGGGAAGCAGGAAACCAGTGGAACCCACTTTCTGGTGAGGGTGGCACTGGCTTCTAGCATTCAGAGGTTCTGGTATCTGGTCCTTAGCATCAAAGGTGCAAGCTGTGGGTCTATGTCCAGTGGTCTGCACCTGGAGATGTGGTTTGACCATCACTCCTTTCAGCCTCTGGCTCTCTCAGAGATCTGTGAACTATTTAATTTCCTTGAACAAATTACCTTTCTGCTTTTGTGTTCATTCTAGTACTTTTACTGAGGAACAAGTCAGTGGTCTTGCAAATCAGAGGAAATGGTTAGCTCTAGGGGATGGAGGGGATGAATACTGACTGAGAAGAGACATTGTGAACTTCTAGAAGGCTGGGCTCATCTATATTTTGATGTGGGAGGTGCCTACATGACTGTATACATATGTTAAAGTTAGTGGAGGTATATAGTGTATTAATGCCCTATAAGTACTTTATTTCATCCTTCAATAAAAAGTAGAGATAGAATTCCTTGCCTTTTTAAAGGAGCTATTGGATTCTGTCAGTTACAACTACCATCCTCACTAAGGAAGATGGTGGTGCTCACCACTGGAAGGCCAGGGCTCCCAGGGCAGCCACTATGCTCCTGTGTGGCCGGCCCCTCTGCTAGTTAAGCCCCAGGGAACCCCATCTCTACAGGGGAGAAGTCCACAATCAAGCATTGTAACCCAAAAATATTACAAGCTGAGGGATTGAAAAATGTAGCTGTTGAATGTACCAGCAAATAACAGGGTGTTCACTGCTGAAGAATACATCAAGAAGCTGAGAGGTTACATTGAGAAGCTTTCCCAGAACACAGCACAAAGAGATAAAGGTATGAAAAGAATGAAGAGACGTGTCCATGAAACTGTAGTTACAAGATTCCTCTAAAAGTCATTTTCAAAAGGAGATAAAGCAACAATTCAAAAAACAGTAACAGTCAAGAAATTCTCAGAATTGAACCCAAGTCTTAGATAGAGAAAGACCTCTGAGTGCTAATCAGTATTTAAAAAAATAAAATAAATAACACACATGTAGACACTGTGGCAAATTTTCCGAACAAGAAAGATAAAGAGCTACCTAAAAGCTACCAGAACAAAAGCAGCTGAAAAAAATGAGGAGGGGATTGACGTAAGAGTTCCTGTCAGCCAAAATGATGCAAAAAATAGTGATAACTGCTCAAGTCAAGGGAGCGAGATACACAGGGGTTTGTTACATTATTCCCGATACTTTTCTGTAAGATTAATTTTGTTCATAATAAACAGTTTTCTGTTTCTTCTTTTTTTCTGGATGCAAGAAGATAATAGAGTAACATCTGCAATGTGTGCTGAGGGAAAATATCTTTGAACTTGGATTCTACATCCATTTATATTGTCGAAGAGTGAGGACAAAATAAACACACTTTCAATTACAAGGACTCAAAAATGTTAACATACCAGATGCTCCAAAAGAACTTAACAAGGAGAAAAATGAAATTAAAAGAAGCAATGGGATAGAAGAAGCAATAAAGAGCAAAGAAATCAAGCAAAATATATAATAAATCTAAATTATTGTCACTTATAAAATTTATGGTCTTTGACCCCAAACTGTGACTAAAATTCAAGCTGTATCAACAGGGAAGTGGTTGGAGAGGGAGGAAGGGGTAGAGACCAGGGAAACAAAAGCTTCTAAGGGTCTAATTTTGCCCGGCTTGGTTATACAGAAGGTAACTGACCTTTAAAGGAATGTCCCTCAACCTGTACTATGTATATAAATCATCGGGATTTTGTTAAAGAGCAGTTTCGGATTCTGCAGGTCTCAGATGAGCCTGAGATTCTACATTTAAAACACGTGTCACATGGCCCTGGCCGGATAGCTCAGTTGGTTAGAGTGTTGTCCTGATGTGCCAAGGTTTCAGGTTTCATCCCCAATCAGGGCACATACAAGAGTCAACCAATGAATACATAAATAAGTGGAACAACAAAAATCAATGTGTTTTTTTCTCTCTCTCTCTCTTTTCCCCTCTCTCTCTCTCTAAAATCAATAAAAGAATATTTAGCCCTGGCCGGTTGCTCAGTGGTTAGAGCGCCGGCCCTCAGACTGAATGGTTGTGGGTTCAATTCTGGTCAAGGGCACATTACCTCAGTTCCAGGCTCAATCCCCGACCTGGTCGGGGCACGTGCGGGAGGCAACTAATCAATGTGTCTCTCTCATATCAATGTTTCTCTCTGTGTGTCTCTCGCCCTCCCTTTCACTCTTTCTAAAAAAAAAAAAAAAAATGGAAAAAGTATCCTCTGGTGAGGATTAACAAAAAAAAAATTTAAAACACATTCCACAGAACGTATTTGGAGTGACAAGGCTTTAGACTATATTAAGGTTAAGAACTGTGTTGACTCAGAGTGAATATATGCTAAATTTCCCTCACTCTGTTTCCAAAATGTAAAAATGATAGATGCAGTGTCTCAGGAAATACTCAGGGACATGATTTTTAAAAAATCATGGACCAGAAAAGGAGTGGAAACCCATCACAGTAAGTGCAAGCTTAACCTGTGGGCCCATAGAGGACATGATCCAGACAGTAAAATCTGAAATTTATTTTTTGTTGTTGTTTTCACTTTTTTATTTTAATTTATTTTTCAGTTTTATTGAGGTATCATTGACATATAGCATTGTATGAGTTTGAGGTGTGCGGCATAATGGCTTGCCTTACATAAATTGTGAAATGATTACCACAGTAAGTTGACTTAACATCCACATCACAGAGATACAAAAAAGAAAAAAACATTTCCTTGTGATGAGAACTTCTAGGATCTACTCTCCTAACAACTTTCAAAAAAACATTTAGCAGTATTAACTACAGTCATCATATTGTACATCACATCCCTAGTTCTTATGTGTCTTATAACTGGAAGTTTGTACCTTTTGACCACAGTCTGAAATTTCAACTCCAACCAAGGAATAAGGAACCACCAATCTCCCCCCTATTCCCAGTGGGGAAGCTGATGCACTGAGCACATGCTCTCCCAGCTGTATCTGAAGGCTGAACAAGTCCTATCGATCTACTCAGGAGTGGAGCTAGAAACAAAATGCTTGCTTGCCATAGAGCAAGAAACAGAGATTTGCATCAGCCACCAGGTATACATCTCGCATGAGCTGCTGGTGTGGAACTGTGACATGCCCACGGGGCAAAAGCCAGGAGCCATTCTGTCTTAAGAGACAATCATAGGAAGTCTCCTGAGCCACAGCGGTGCCAGGTCAAAGGCTGACTTACCCACATAGTCCTGTGCTCAGGCTGCTTTCTCCCACTGGTTGGTAGAGTGGACCCTTGCTTCCTTCCTGCCTCTTCTTCCTCTTTGTGGCTCTGTCCACCCACTGGGTTGCAAACCGAGCTCCCACCCACCTTGCAATTACTGATAGGTAAAAACATTTTGTGGGGTCTTAAAAATGGTGGCAAAGTAAATGGAAGCCACACTGACACTCTCCCAGGACCAAACTGGAAAGACAACTAAAACACAGAAGAACCACCCTGAAAAATCCACTGTAGACTAGCTGGAGAGAACCCTGATAACCAAGGATAGAAAGTAGAGACCACATAGAGACTAGTAGGAAGGGCAGAGATGGGAAAGGACTGGCCGGGCTCCCAAAGACAACAGCTGAAGGCCCGGAGGGACCACGATGTGCAACAGGGTCTGCTTTTCCTAGCCCTGGGGCCAGAAGGAGATCAGGCAAAGACTCAAAGCCTCCAGAGATATGCCTCTGCCTGCAGTCTTGATTAGCCCCAGGATATGGACCACAGGGTCAGGGAGAGGTCTTTCAACAGGATGTGGTAACTGCCTTTCCCTTTGTGACTGGGGGGGGGGGGGGGGGGGGGGGGTTCCCACTGAGAACCCTGGGGTCTAAACCCCAAGCTGAGCTTCCAAGCCCAGAGAACCAGAAGTGAGAAAGGTGCCCACAGAACATCTGGCTGTGAAAAGCAGCAGGGTTGCTGTCTGCCAGCAAGCTTCAACTGGATATGCAAGCACCCTCTTAAAGGGCCAATGCACAAAATTTTGTGTTCAGCTGAGAGGTGTTAGCTTGACACGCAGGTAAACAGGGAAGGGGTCCAGTGGAAAACAAAGGCAGGGGCAGATACAGCAGTTTGAGCAAGACTTATCACAGAAACCAACCATGCTGAAATAATAGAATGTTCTTAGACACAGAGCAGGAGGTATGTGAAACCAAGGGAAGGACTGCAATAACAAGGTGTACTTTGCATAGGAACAGGGAATGTTCATGTCCTTTCCTGGGCAAGAACAATGAGGGGATCAGGTGGCAACACAGGTATATATAGAGCAGGCTTGTAGCACATATATACCCCTAGACCGACTAGCTTCACTGGGGTCCCCTCACTATACAGAGAGTGTGACTCTGCTTGTAATAAATTTTCCATGCTTTTGCTTAAATCTTCTGGTCCACAGTGCTCATTCTTCAGGGTCGTGAGACATGACTTGGGGGGGGAAAAAACCTCAGTTCACCATTCTGGTTATTACAGCCACTCACCTTGGGCTCCAACAGAGCGAGGGCAGAGTGGACTGGATCTGTGTGAGGAGAATCCAGGCTTGGGGGCTCTGGGGTTGGAGCTCAGAGGGCAGCCAACCCAGTTTCCTGTGCTGAGTCATTCCCTCACACTGCGGAGGACATCATTCTCTGGGGACCTTTGCTACCCAGGCAGTTTTGGCCTGGGGGAAAGGCAGTTGCCACAACCTGTTGAAAGACCTCTTGCCTCACCCTGTGGTCCATACCCGAGGCTAATCAAGGCTGATAACAATCACACTGCAGGAAGAAAGGGATCTCTGGAGACTTTGAGTCTTTGCCTGACCTCCTTCTGGGCCCGGGGCTAGGAAAAGCAGACCCAGCTGTACATCATGGTCCTTTCCAAAGGCACTCAGCCACAGCAGAGGGGGCCACAAGCTGCCGTTTGCTGGTAGCCCCAAACAGGGTACTCAGGGCCAGTCAGAAACAGCGTCTGGCATGGTCCTGCAGTAGAGATTGGAAGTTGTAGATCTACCTAATACACAGACACAAACCCAAACAGGAAGCCAAAATGGGGAGATAAAAAACAACCCCAAAATGAAAGAACAAGAGAATTATCCAGAAGAGCTAAACAAAATGGAGATAAGAAATTTATCTGCTATAGAGTTCAGAATAATGATGGCAAAGATGCTCAACAGCATGAGAAAAAATATGGTAACTATGAAAAAAAACCAGTCAAAAATAATGACAGAGCACTAATAAAGAACACATTGGAAGGAATACACAGCAGATTAGGGAAAGCCGAGGATTGAATCAGTGAATTAGAAGACAGGGTAGAAAAAAATCACTCAATCAGAAAACCAAAAAGAAAAAACAATTTAAAAAAAGAGGACAGCACCCTAACCAGTTTGGCTCAATGGATAGAGCGTCAGCCTGCAGACTCAAGGGTCCCAGGTTCGATTCCGGTCAAGGGCATGTACCTTGGTTGCGGGCACCCAGTAGGAGGTGTGCAGGAGGCAGCTGATCGATGTTTCTCACTCATCGATGTTTCTAACTCTCTATCCCTTTCCCTCTCTGTAAAAAAATCAATAAAATATATTTTCAAAAAAAGAGGATAGCTAACGGGAGCTGTGGGACTATATGAAATGTAACAATATTTGCATAATAGGAGTGCCAGAAGGAGAAAAAAAGTGAGCAAGGGATAGAGAACGTGTTTGATGGAATAATGGCAGAAAACTTCCCTAACCTGGTGAAGGAAAAACTCACACAAGTCTAGGAGGCACAGAGAGTCCAAGGAAGAAAAACCCAAACAGGCCCCATGCCCAGAGATATCATAATTACAATGCCAAAAATTAAAGACAAAGAGAGAATCTTAAAGACAGCAAGAGAAAAGCAATTTGTTACCTACAAAGAAGCTCCCATAAGGCAGTCAGCTGATTTCATATCAGAAAGTCTACAGGCCAGAAGGGAATGGTATGAAGTATTCAAGGTAATAAAAAGCAAGGATCTGATATCAAGATTACTATATCCAGCAAGGCTATCATTCAAATGAGATGGTGATATAACCCTGGTAAACATATATGTATATGCCCAATAGAGGAACATCTAAATATATAAAATATATATGTAAAAAATAAATATATAAAAAGACTTCTAGAAGACTTTAAGGGAGAGATCAATAGCAATACAGTCATAACAGGGGATTTTAACACCCCACTGACTGCACTGGATAGACAAAAAATTAACAAGGATACAGTGACTCTAAATGACACATCGAATCATATGGATTTAATTGACATTTGTAGAACATTTCACCCCAAAGCTGCAGAATATACATTCTTCTCAAGTGCACAGGGGTCATTCTCAAAGATAGACCACATGTTAGGACACAAAACAAGTCTCTACAAGTTCAAGAAGACTGAAATCAGATCAAGCATCTTCTCAGATCACAATGGAATGCAATTAGAAATCAACTACAGTAAAAACACTCAAAAACATTCAAACACATGGAGGCTAAATAGCATGTTATTAAACAATGAATGGGTTGCCAATGAGATCAAGAAAGAAATAAAAAGAACTTCCTGGAGACAAATGAAAATGAACGTACAACAACCCAAAATCTCTGGAACACAGCAAAAGCAGTCCTGCAAGAGAAGTTCATAGCACTACAGGCCTACCTCAAAAAACAAGAAAAATTAATAATAAACTATTTAACACTACAACTTAAAGAATTAGAAAGAGGCCCTAGCTGATTTGGCTCAGTGGATAGAGCGTCAGCCTGTAGATGAAGGGTCCCAGGTTCGATTCTGGTCAAGGGCACATGCCTAGGTTGTGGGCTTAATCCCCGGTGTGGGGCATGCAGGAGGCAGCCAATCGGTGATTCTCTCTCATCATTGATGTTTCTATCTACCTCCCCATCTCCCTTCCTCTCTAACAATCAACAAAAAATATATAAAAATAAAACAAAAAGAGAAGAATTAGAAAGAGAACAAGAAAAGCCCAATGTGAATAGAAGGAAAGAAATAATAAAGATTAGAGCAGAGCCGTAGCTGGCTTGGCTCCGTGGATAGAGCGTCAGCCTACGGACTGAGGGGTCCCAGGTTCGACACCAGTCAAGGGCACATACCCAGGTTGTAGGCTCAATCCCCAGTGGGGGGTGTGCAGGAGGCAGCCAATCAATGATTCTCTCTCATCATTGATGTTTCTATTTCTCTCTCCTTCTCCCTTCTTCTCTGAAATTAATAAAAATATATTTTTTAAAAAGATTAGAGCAGAAATAAATGACATAGGGACTAAAAAATATATATTAAAAAATCGAAGAAACCAAGAGCTGGTTCTATGAAAAGATAAGCAAGACTGATGAACCATTAGCCAGATTCATCAAGAAACAAAGCAAGAGGATCCAAATAAATAAAATCAGAAACAAAAGTGGAGAACTAACAACTGACACCACAGAAATACAAAGGATTGTAAGAAAATACTATGAACAACTATATGCCAA
>NW_005355666.1:531942-532291 GCF_000412655.1 Myotis brandtii | reverse complement strand
GGTACAATATTCACAAATCAATAAACGTGATACATCACATAAACAAATGGAAAGACAAAAATCACATGATCATATCAATAGACCCCAAAAAAGCATTTGACAAAATCCAACACCCATTTTTGATAAAAACTCTGAGCAAAGTGGGAATAGAGGGATCATATCTCAACATAATAAGGACCATATATGACAAACCTACAGCAAACATCATACTTAGTGGGCAAAAACTAAAACTATTTCCCCTAAGAACAGGAACAAGACAGGGATGTCTGCTTTCACCACTCTTATTCAACATAGTACTGGAAGTGCTAGCCATAGCAATCAGACAAGAAGAAGAAATAAAGGGCATCCA
>NW_005355666.1:519356-530729 GCF_000412655.1 Myotis brandtii | reverse complement strand
GCAAAGGAAACTAAGGAGAAAATAAACAATGGGACTATATCAAAATAAAAAGCTTCTGCACAGCAAAAGAAACCATCAACAAAATAAAAAGGGAGCCCACTGCATGGGAGAACATATTTGGCAATGATACATCTGATAATATCCAAAATACATAATGAACTCATACAACTTAACAAAAGGAAGACAAACAATTCAATTTAAAAATGGGCAAAGGACCTAAATAGATACTTCTCCAAAGTAGACATATAGATGGCCAAGAGATATATGAAAAAAATGCTCAAAGTCACTAATAATCTGAGCGATGCAAATTAAAATAACAATGAAGTATCACCTCACATCTGTCAGAATGGCTACCATCAACAAATCAACAAATGACAAGTGCAGGTGAGGGTGTGGAGAAAAGGGAACCCTCGTACACTGCTGATGGGAATGCAGACTGGTGCAGCCACTATGGAAAACAATATGGAGTTTCCTCAAAAAATTAAATATGGAACTGCCATTTACCCAGTGATTCCCACTTCCAGGAATATATCCTAAGAAATCCGAAACACCAATCAGAAAGAATGTATGCAGCCCCTATGTTCATAGCAGCACAATTTACAATAGCTCAGATTTGGAAACAGCCCTAGTGCCCATCAGTAGACGAGTGGATAAAAAAAAACAAAACTGTGGTACATTTACATCATGGAATACTACGCAGCAGTAAAAAAGAAGGATCTCCCCATAGACACAGACAATAGGGTGATGAAGGCCTGGGGTCGGGGGCAGGGGCGAGCTAGAAGGGGTCAATGGGGACAAAAATGGTACATATGTAATACTTTCAACAATAAAGTTTTAATTTTTTAAAAATGAGAGAATCCAAACAAAGAGAGAAAGAGACAATCATAAAACCAGTTTCCAGGGACAGTGAGTGGGAGAGAAAAAAAGCTTCCATGAAGATAAGCATTCAAAAAGCAACAATTACGAAGGCCACAATGAAGCCCAATACCACAAAAGGAAGCCAACATGTAAGAGGAGTCACACAGAATCCAGTAGGAATAATAGAACAATCTGAAAAAGATTTTAAAATAAATGCATTTAAAATCAACACACCAAAAAGCAGGTGGCTGTGAATCAAGAGCAGATGAAAATCTTGGAAATGTTTGTTAAAACACTGAAACAATGTTTTAGATGGCGCATTACTCAAGGTCCAGTCAGGAAAAGAAAAATCTCTCTAGGTATTTCCGACAAAAAGAACATAATGCAAGGAATGCATTACACAGGTGACGGAGGAATGAGAAGACAGGAGGGGACCATGATGCATCCCAGAGATTTAAAAAAAAAAAAAAAGGCAGGAAGCTATTGCCACCCCTATGGCTGAAAGGACAATAAAGAAGATTGTTATCAAACCCTAGCGTTTACCACCATCCATGGGAACTAGAGTCACAGCTGCTGTGGCCATGGAAGTTATAGCTATCTGGCAGGAGATGGAGGCTCAAAGGAGACACAGTGGCTCCCAGATACATTACCCAAAGCCAAGACAGAGGGAGAGAAATACCGCAGTTTCTCCCCTCCCTCTCCCTCAAGGCATCTGCCAATACCTTCCTTTGGCCAAACTACCCAGAAGGAATCATGGGATACATAGCTCCTTGTAACATGGAACACACTGGGTTAGGGAATGAATCTGAGAACAAACTGACAAATGGCCCAATATAATGAGATAAACAAGAGAGTGGGCCGCAAAAGGTGAATTCGTGATTTAGGAACCAGAGCTGCTGAACTCACTCAGAGGCAGCACAGTCACAAAACGATTTAAAATATGAAAAAGCGATTAAGGGCTAGGAGGGTAGGTGGAGAGGCACCAAGACAGATTTAATGAAAGTTCCAGAGACTGAAACTAGAAAGAATCAGGAAGTGGCAATATTTAAGGAGATAATGTCTAAGAATTTTCCAGAACTGCAGAAAGGCAGAGTCCCTTGACTGAAGAAAGAAAAAAAAAAGCTATTTCCAGGAAATTAGCTGTATTATTTGAACAAAGCATCCCACTGAGTACATTTTTTAAATCTTCAGAGCATTGAAAAGCTAATGAAAGAGTAAGGAAATATCAGGCCAAGAGAAAGCAGGAGCCTCCAGAATTAAAGTTTCAAAGCCCAGAATTGGTTTTGTCCCAAAGGATTTGCTAATAAGGAACACTTGTGCTTCGATTTTAGTGGCTTCATGGGGAAATGTGAACACAGAACAATGCCAGGGCCTGCCCAAGGTAGGGAAAGTACAGGCAGACCTCGGAGATAGTGGAGGTTCCGTTCCAGACCCTCCTCAATAAATCATTGCAGAAAAGCAGTCGTCATCTTTTGTGCTGGTGGAGGGTCTTGCCTTCGACTTGTAAAAAACACAACATCTGTGAAGTGCAATAAAGCAAAACGAAGTAAAACAAGGATGGCTGTAACCGGAGCCCTTTCCCATGTTAAGTTGGGACCTCACTGGCGTGCCGATTTCGAGCAGGAAAAAAAAAGGGGGGGCGGGGAGGGAAAGGAGAAATCCTTCCCTGTGAAGTTGTGACCGTGAACTTGCAGCTCAGGTTCACACTGCTTGAGTAGTTCTGGGAATTGAGAGCTGTGTACCTGGTTTAAAGTGGTTCCAGATTGGGACTACCCCAAGAAGAAAACGCAAAGGCAATGTTTTTTGGAGAAAAGCGGCTTCATCCTAGGCTTCAGTGAATCTACAAAATAATTTTTCAAGTCCAGTCATCAGTAGAAGGTAGAAAATAAACAAACATATAGGAGAATAAGTCACCATGAGCTGAACCAGCTGCAACAACAGACTGCAGAATCAGACTTAACCAAAACTTTGGATACAGATTTTTTTTGGGGGGGGAGGGATGCTTACTTTATTTAAAGAAATAAAATAGCCCAGCTGGCGTGGCTCAGTGATTGAGCATCAACCTATGAACCAGGAGGTCAGGGTTTGATTCCCGGTCAGGGCACATGCCCGGGTTATGGACTCGATCCCCAGTGTGGGGCATGCAGGAGGCAGCCGATCAATTCTCTCTCATCATTGGTGTTTCTCTCTCCCTCTCCCTCTCCCTTCCTCTCTGAAATCAATAAATATATATTTTAAAAAATAATAATAGCCGAAACCGGTTTGGCTCAGTGGATAGAGCGTCGGCCTTCGATGTTTCTCTCTCATCGATGTTTCTAACTCTCTATCTCTCTCCCTTCCTCTCTGTAAAAAAATCAATAAAATATATTTTAAAAAATAATAATAATAATAAAGAAATAAAATACATGATTAAAAATATCTACAAGAAGGGAAAAGTATAAAAAGTGACCCTTCTTGGTTTCCAATACCATTCTCCAATGAAAGAAATCAGGGCTCATTGGAGAAAAGGTTGTTCTAGGACTGGGGCAGGAAAAATACAAGATGAATGAAGAGCATCTTGAAGTGCCTGAAAGTAAAAAAAAAAAAAGGCTCAAAAAACAAAACCATGGGTGTATCACAAAGAAACACAGGAGACAACCCGAAGGAGCTACTAATGGCCAAAGCTGGAACAATTGGGACAAGAAAAACAAAGTGAATAATGTAGTATTGAACTATAACCTAAAGTTATATTTTTAACAGATGTTTTATTGATTTTGAGAGAGAGAGGAAGGGAAAGGGAGAGCAAGAGAGAAACATCTATGTGAGAGCAATACATCAATCGGCTGCCTCCTGCACGCCCCCTATCAGAGATTGAGCCCAAAACTGGGGCATGTGCCCTGACCAGAATTGAACCTGCAACCTTTCAGTACATGGTGGGGATGACACCCAACCAACTGAGCCAGACCAGCCAGAGCTAAAGTTATATTTATAAAATAAATATCCGTGAGTCCATACTGATATCCATGTATAAAATAGTTGATATTCATTTATAAAATAAATATCCGTGAGTCCATACTGATGTCCATATATAAAATAGTCAATATTCATTTATAAAATAAATATCCGTGAGTCCATACTGATATAAAAATTGAAAAAGAATTAATTTTTCAACAGAACAAGATAGAAGAAAATAAAACATATTTGAAGTGTTGAGAGTAAATAACTGCCTATTTCAAATTATATATTTAATGAAAATATCCTTCAAAATGAAGGTGAAAGACAAATGTGTTTGGACACCAGACTGATGGAATTCATCACCGGTAGAATTCCTAAAAGAAAATACTAAAGGGTGTCCTTCAGGCAGAAGGAAAATGATCCCAGATAGATTTGCAGGAAGAATGAAGAGCAAAGAAAGTAAATACATGGGCGGTTCTAAATTAATATTGAGTGCACAAAATGATAATAATGTTGGGAGAGTCTCCATATACACAACTACAATGGCATAGAGGTCAGGAGGAGGTATAAATGGAATCTTCTAAGGTTCCTGCCTGGAACAGGAAGTAGACAAAAAGGCCAGTTAACAACAGACTTTAATAAGTCAAAGATGCGTGTTTAATCTCTGTTACAATGACGACCCAGCAATTTTATTCCTGGGTATGTGCCCAAGAGAAATGTGTGCGCTGAACATGTGCACGAAAAAAAAAGCGAAGTGCAAAAAAGGTTCCCAGCAGCACTGGAGATAGCCCCAGATGTTGACAGAGAACGGATAAATCAATGGAAATATATTCATCCAATGGAACAAAACCGAACCAAGGAGAGCCTCTATGACTGGAGTTGCTTGACCATCTTTTCCAGCACAGGCACTGGAATGAATGAATTAATTTGCTTCACTCCGTTTAGGATTAAAAGCTTAAAAGTTCCCGAAGACTGAGTCACCCTCACATACTTTAGGCAACATGCTGACACGTTGGCTCCGTTGCAAAGATTAGAGGAAGAATCTGGCAGATGGAGCCTTCAGGGGCCTCTTTAGTTTCTGCAGCAGGAGTCCTGCCAGGTCCTCAATTTATCTTTCCACCAAGATCGTATGCACCTAGGGAATTGCCCAGGAGCCATCAGGCTTGCTGTTAGCAAGGCCAAACCATTAGGTGGTGTCCCCCTTCCCTCCCAAAACAGTCCATCCCTTTGGTCACTCATTATTCACATAACCCATCTTCCCCTATACACACTTTCCAAAATTCTGTTCTCTAAAATAATGTGATTCTCCGCGCCCCCCCGCCCCCGAAACATAAAATGTACTCACACTTCCCAAAAAGAGACACACCAGTCTCCAAGTCTCCTAAGTTTCTGTGTCCAGCTGCAAGATAGAGATCTTTGGATCCGATCTGTTCCTCTTCAAATTCCATCACAATTCTGTAACCTACAGTCTAAATAACAAGTCTCCACCTTCATGTACATGGAGAAAGGAGTCGGTTAACAACACGAGAGATTCTTTTAAATGTACAGATTTCGCAAGGAAAGGAATTTGAGGATCATCTCTAATCTTTGTTTTTGCAACTAGTGAGGTTTGCCGCCTCCATCACACAGTCATACTCTTGCCTTGCTGTGGGAGGGGTCCCAAATTGTAATCCCTGAGAGTCTGTGCCCTGTCAGTCCTGCCTGATTAGGCGTCCTGTAGTCTTCCATTAATTTACCCACGGGAGGCCCCTGACTCCCACGGGTCCTCTGCCCCGCCCCCATAGGGTGGCAGCAAGCTATTTTGCATTAATTAAAGGCAAGTAACCAAGCCACTATCATACCCCTCTTGGTTTGGACTTCACACAGTAGTATGGGGAAGAGGCCAGCAGTTTGTAACCACAGTGGCTCTCTAGATTACTGTCCCTGCTGAAACCAGGGACTCTTCCTCATCCCAAAGAGAGAGGCTGGCCCAGCCCGCGTGGCTCAGTGGTTCAGCGTTGAACTATGAATCAGGAGGTCATGGTTCGGTTCGATGCCCGGTCAGGGCACATGCCGGGGTTGTGGGCTCGATCCCCAGTGTGGGGCGTGCAGGAGGCAGCCGATCAATGATTCTCCCTCATCGTTGATGTTTCTCTCTCTCTCTCTCTCTCCCTCTCCCTTCCTCTCTTAAATCAATAAAAGTATTTTTTAAACTAATAATAACATTTTAAAAAATAAAACATTAAAAAACAAAAAAGAGAGAGGCTGCACTGCAGTGAGCTCAGTTTCTCACAGGCTCTCCTAGTGCTCACAGTAATGGGCGGCTGATTTTCTCAGAACTGGTATGTAGCACCTCTGGGTAGCTGGCATCCAAGGTCAGATCAACACCCTCCCCCACCACACACACACACACACACACACACACACACACACACACATATGCACACACATATGCACACACTCGCACACACACCTGCTCTCCCAAGAGCCCTACAGAAAAAGAGAAAACCTGCCAATAAACACATGGAAAGCTTTTCAACCTCACTAATAACCAAGGGACTACAACCTTAAAGAAGGAGAAATCATTTTTCACCCACCAGACTGGAAAATATGATATTTTGGCAAGGCTTAGGGCAAACGGGCACTTTCCATACTTCAAGTGGCACAGCCATTTTGTCAGGCAATTTGGCAGTGTCGCTAAGACTGCAGCGTGCATGTTATATGACCCAGCATCTCCCCTGTGAGGCATCTGCCCTAGAAAACACACTCCGGCACCGACAGGCAGGTGATGTTCACTGCAGCATGGGGTGTAAGAGTCAACATCCGGAAACAACCTTAAGGCTATCTTATGACATACAGAGGTAAAACATGGGGTTTTCATTTCATAGCCAAGAAGGAACTAGATCCACATGTATCAAGTGAGATTTCAAAACTGGATGAGATGGCTGGTGGGGGGAAGCAAGGAGGAGTTAAAAAGTGAATGATATTGCAAGAGAGTATTATTTTTGTAAAAACAAGCATATGCATGTTTAGTATATAATTTTTTTTAAGTTCTGGAAAGATTTACTCCAAATTCATAATAAAGAGTGGATGGGTGGAGAGGAGAGAGGCCTAGATCAGGTTACTGTTGAAGAGGACTTTATCCGTATCTATGTCCTTATTTTCTTTTCTTTTTTTTTTATTTTTTTTTAAATATATTTTATTGATTTTTTACAGAGAGAAAGGGGGAGGGATAGAGAGTTAGAAACATCGATGAGAGAGACCCATCCATCAGCTGCCTCCTGCACACCCCCTACCAGGGATGTGCCCACAATCAAGGTACATGCCCTTGGCCGGAATTGAACCTGGGACCATTCAGTCCGCAGGCCGACGCTCTATCCACTGAGCCAAACCGGTTAGGGCAATAAAAATATTTTTTTTTAATGGGGCCAGTGGGAGAGGGGGAGGGAGTGCTCCAGGAATGGAGGAAATAGTATTCAAAAACCTCCTATCCTGGTGTTGTTAGAGAGAATATTAGTAAATCCAGCAGATGGCACCCTTCACTGTGAGCTGGCACCCATTCCCTTGAGACTAGCACCTTCAGCCATATTAACGATTAATTTTCAAAGAAAAATAATACAATTCTAAGTGATTGCTGTGATTTTCTTTTTTAAAATTTGTTGCAGATTTTGATATGTATGGTGTCAACTTATACCATAGCAACGTGTCAAGCCAGGATCTGAGTATTACTAAGAGAACAGTCATTTTCAACTAAGAGCACCTCGAGTCAGCATCACAACTGACAAATTCAGCATGTGGCCATTTGTACCTAACAAAAATGGCCATACTGTCAATTAACTTTTAAACCTTTCTTCATATGGTTAAAATCTCGGGGTTGCTATAAATCTGAAGGGTCATCTAGCAGTGTTTGCCAACCTCTAGTATGTGACTTATTAGTGGATCAGAACAGACATTCCTACAGGGCTGAGCAATCTTCTAGGTGGTTAATTTGAGTTCTGAGTTTCTCTCTCTCTCTCTCTCTCTCTCTCTCTCTCTCTCTCTCTCTCTCGATCTCCAAGGGCTTATGCTAATGGAGTAGCAACATGTGTTCTCTGCCTAAAACTTCCCCAGAAAGCCAGCAATCCCCAACAGAGAGAGAACTCATTTCACTGCAGCCCTACAATTCTCAAAACAAGCTCCATGCCCAGCCAGTGTGGCTCAGTGGTTAAGCATCAACTTATGAACCAGGAGGTCATGGTTCAATTCCCAGTCAGGGAACATGCCCGGGTTGTGGCTCAATCCCCAGTGTGTGGAGTGCAAGAGGCAGCTGATCAGTGATTCTCTCTCATCACAGATATCTCTCTCTCTCTCTCTCTCTCTCTCTCTCTCTCTCTCCCTCCCTCCTTCCCTTCATCTCTGAAATCAATAAAAGCATATTTAAAGAAAACAGAAACAACAAGCTCCATTATCAGAGCCAGCATCACAGCCATACAAGCAGGAAGTTTCCAACACAAACATGAGCATGCAACGATCACAGACTATCTGAGGAAATTCACTGCCATGAAAGACAGGCACCAAGCTCAACCAACACGGAAAGTACTAGAGTTTGCCTCTGGTGTTTATGGAGAGATAGGGGTGCGCGTGCGTGTGTGTGTGTGTGTGTGTGTGTGTCCCCTTTCCACCCCACCTTCAGGAGTCTAAAACATCACAAGGCTGAGGTAACAGCAGGAGTCTCTTTAAAAATCTTTTACCTTTAAAAATATGTACAGCACTGAAAAACTGAGGAGACATGAACTCTTTCAGCATAATTAGGTTCAAAATATACACCAACAGGCAGTTATCCTCCACAGAAACGTCTGATTGCTTTATCACTTTCTCCCACGGGTCACAGCACCATGATGTCCACTTCCACCTTCAGGATCTAAAGTTTCTCCTCCCCCACCAAAAGGGGAAGTGGACGGAGTACAGTAAAACAGACAGCCCACGACAGAGGTGCTAAAAAGACCAAGGAACACGGGGAAGGGGCAAAGACGCTAGAAATGGTTCAAGGAGGTTGCTCTCTATTAGCAGAAGGACTGGACATCGGAGCATCAGATGAGTTGAATGGATGAGGACAACCTGCCAAGTTCTCTTTAGGCTGCATATGGCTTCGATTATGAAGTAAAGAACCAATGTTGTGTGCTTGCTTGGCTGAGGGCTTGGGTATGCTCCATCTTTTACCTCCCCAATCACACAGAACTTGGCTTTCTCCCCAGCAGAAGACAGAGAGGAAAAGGTCATGCACAGGGTGTTACTGACCACCCTGTCCCTTCCCCAATAAAGCAGGGGCCATAGGGCCTGGCCTACATTTTTGGGTGCTATAAACCATCCTTGGGTATTTTTTTTATTGTCTAAAGTTTTACATATGTCTTCTTTTACCCCAATTGACATACTCCCCCCAGCCATTCCCACCCCGGGCAAGCCCCCACCACCCCAGTGTCTGTGTCCATTGGTTATGCTGATATGCGGGCACACAAGTCCTTTGGTTGCTCTCTAACCCCCCTCCCCTGCCATTTGTCTCTGGCTCTATTCTTGTTCATCAAATTATGTTGCTCATTATATCCCACATATGAGTGAGATCATGTGATATTTATCTTTCTCCGACTGGTTTATTTCGCTTAGCATAATACTTGGGTATTTTTAATATTTTTTCTTTCTTTTTTTTCATCATCTTTGCGTTTTAAAGTATGATAGTTGGCTGGATTTTAGAGTAAAACTTCTATGTTAAATGTGAACAAGGAAACATTTTCACCATGAATATCAGACGATTGGAACAATGGAGTTGCCCAGACCCAAGTCGTGATAGATCTGCCATTCACCCAGATAGCCCAGAGTGGAACCTTGGAAGGTCTGAAGTCAGGGCGGCAAATCTGGGGGAGAATATGCTGTTAGAACTGTATATATTGGAAAGAAAGCCAAATATATGCGGCATTCTGTACGTCTACCACATTGAGAAAGTCTGAAGTTGTAAATCAGATGTCATTTAAAACATAACCTCCTGCCCAGCTGGTGTTGCTCAGTGGTTAAGCATCGACCCATGAACCAAGAGGTCAGCAGTTGATTCCCAGTCAGGGCACATGCCCAGGTTGCAGGCTTGATCCCCAGTGTGGGGCGTGCAGGAGGCAGCCGATTGATGATGTTTCTCTCCCATCGATGTTTCTCTCTCTCTATCCCTCTCTCTTCCTCTCTCTCTCTCTAAAAAAAAATTCAATAAAAACATATTTTTAAAAAACATAACCTCCACAAATGTCCAGTTTCTTAAGATATTAGAGTTGTTCCTGGATGGGGACAGAGGTCTTGTGACAGACATGCCTGCATTCACTCAAGTCCCTGGGACTGAGCAGCCTCTGTGAGGCTGGCAATAATATAGTTGGTTTGGCTCAGTGGATAGAGTGTCAGCCCGTGGACTGAAAGGTCCCAGGTTCGATTCCAGTCAAGGGCACATGCCCAGGTTGTGGGCTCAATCCCCAATAAGGGGCATACAGGTGGCAGCCAATCAATGATTCTCTCTCATCATTGATGTTTCTAGCTCTCCCTCTCCCTTCCTCTCTGAAATCAATAAAAATATATTTTTAAAAAATAAATAAATAAAATAGAATAGGCTTTAAAATCACTGACAGGGAACACTTGCTACCAGAAACATGATCAAGTAGTGAGAAGTAGCTCTTAAGGTACCAGATCAAAAGAGTTTGATCATGATTAGAGATGCCAATGACATGGGACAAGAGTGGAAATTACAAGGTTGGAGCATCGACCTTCAATACAGGCCGCTGGCAGTATAATGGCAATGCAGACCCTACCTCCCCAAGAATATGAAAGTGATGATGACTCTCACGAAGTGTTGGATTAAACTAAATATGCAAGAAGACACCACTGGTGGAATTGTGTTTTGGGCCACAGTCTGGACCTATGGTAGAAAAATACTCAGTAGCCACCCAGATTGTAATGGGTGGAGTGACTGGCTGGTGTGCGGGATTTTTGTTCCAGAAAGCTGGGAAACTTGCAGCAACCACAATAGGTGGTAGCTTTCTTCTCCTTCAGATTGCTTCAGATTGCTAACCACAGTGGCTATGTGCAGATCGACCGGAGGAAAGTTGAAAAGGGTGTAAACAAAGCAAGAAGACAGATTAAGAAACGAGCAAATAAGGCAGCACGTGAACTCAACAACATACTTGAAAGGGCAACAGACTTTGTTGACAGAACGTTGTGATATCCAGTGGATTTGTGGGAGGCTTTTTGCTAGGCCTTGCATCTTAAGGATATGAGTGTTCTGCCACAGTGGAGTCCAGAGTGACGAGAAATAACTAGCTGGACAATATCAAACTCACAACTCAGCATTTTCCCATCTGAAGTTTGGCCAACTACTATCTGCTGTAAAACAACCTATATGGTATGTGTGCAACAGTATTCTGAGCTGTCACTTATTCAAAGCAGATGTTCTTTATTGTGCTTTACAGTATAGTGCCAATAATTAAAAATGTGTATTATATCTACAACATTAGGGCTGACTTTTTTAAAAAAGATAATGTTTGCAATAAGCTGAAAAACTGTAATGCCCTTTTTTTTTTTTTTTTTTTTAAATAT
>NW_005355666.1:514181-519333 GCF_000412655.1 Myotis brandtii | reverse complement strand
TTTTTTACAGAGAGGAAGGGAGAGGGATAGAGAGTTAGAAACATCGATGAGAGAGAAACATCGATCAGCTGCCTCCTGCACATCTCCCACTGGGGATGTGCCCGCAACCCAGGTACATGCCCTTGACCGGAATCAAACCTGGGACCTTTCAGTCCGCAGGCCGACGCTCTATCCACTGAGCCAAACCGGTTTCGGCTGTAATGCCCTTTTGTGGAAAGATTTAGAAATAGAATTATTAAAGATGTTAAACAGATTTAATACCAATTTTAGATTGTTTTTCCCTGCAATTATCAGTTTACTTACATAATAACTGTAGTAAACAGTTTCAAGGAAGGCTCTTCTAAGGAAATATTACATGTTTAAAGCTTTTCATTCTTTTTTTGGATGTCTGTGGTTGTAAAAATATATATTATATATATTGAAGCATCAATTAAGTGACTCCCATGTTAGGATTGTTTATGGACCTAAGTTACCAAATTATTTGTTTGTTTGTTTGATTTTGAGAGCTGCCTCATAGCCCTAGAGAGAATAGCAGAATGGAAAATGGCTGCTATTCATTTGCCCAATTTACCAGTACATGTTGGTGAGAAGGAGAAAAGGCCACTACCTCAGACTGGAATGGAACAGCTATGACAGCAGCCCCCCCTCTCCAAACCCCTCCCCAGGGAAGAAGACAGCAATGCTAGAAGCACCAGGAGCACATTGAGTTGTCTAGGGAACTTTTGA
This sequence comes from Myotis brandtii, assembly GCF_000412655.1. Taxonomy (NCBI): domain Eukaryota; kingdom Metazoa; phylum Chordata; class Mammalia; order Chiroptera; family Vespertilionidae; genus Myotis; species Myotis brandtii. The sequence continues at coordinate 518,607 of NW_005355666.1, read as the reverse complement.
AAAATACTGATGCCTGGGCCCTTCCCACAGAGATTCAAGTTCAGTTGGCCTGGGCTGAGTCCTGCGCAGAGGAATTTTTAAAAATAATCCCAGGTAAATCTGATGTGCAGCTAGAGTTGAGAACCTCTGGCCCAGATTAAGGGTTTGTAATCCTAATTTACAGGCAAGATTTATTCAGCCATTTTAGACTTCTGGCAATCTTCAGAATTCTCACCAGTGAAGCTAATCTGAGGAAGAAAACAAGGTTACCATAGCTGGTCCCCAAAAGCACGATGAAATAGTAAAGCTCTCATTTTTCACATCACACAGAGCAGAAACTGGAGCGTGCCACTCCGTGACTCTAAGGCTTGGGAGAAGGAACCACAGTGAGCCCAGGCTCAGCCTGGCATGGCTTCCAGGATGCCAAAAAAGTAATTAAACTCATGCCAGCAGGAGAAGGACGGAGACTGAACTGGAAACATAGCCCCTGGGTGCCACTATTACATCCCGGGATTCTCTTTACAGAAATCTTCAAATACTTCCTTGGGAAAAGTGTGACCCAGGCTGTTTGTTATTCACAATCTTCCCTCACTGTGTTCAGTTTCTAAGGGAGAAAGATGCTTCTTAATGTGGCAGCTCTTGGGTTTTCCTTTGTTGTGGAGAATCCACAGTTAATGTATAGGAGATTTTTTTTTTAATGTAAAGACCATAGAGATTCCAAGTTGGAAAAAGAACAACAAAGGGGGTGGGGGGGGGGAGAGAAGCTGTATGGACCGGATAGTAGAGGGGATTTGAGAGAGCTGGAAAGTGATAGTGGGAGAGATTTTCAGAGATCTGTTGCCAGCTGTGTAAAGAGTACTGGGGAAGCAGCAGTGGGGAGAAGCAATGGTTAAGATGTTAGATAGGCATTAAAAATGCATTTCCTCTTTGGTTTTTCTCAAGAGACCAAGTAGAGCTGTAAATTACTCATCATGGATGTTGGCTGCTGACCTAGATTTCTTTGGATGGATGCCTCGCAGTAACTGGATCACATGAGGCCCTGACTTAAATTAAAAGTATTGAGAGTAGATACAACACAGAGAAAGTGAGTTAAAATTAATTATTAATATCTGGAGAAAGATTAGAGAGGCTATCACATTTAGAAAGCAAGAATTGGTTGTTAAGAAACAAACTCATTTTAAGATTAAAAAAAAACTAACTGTAGAACAAGTTTTTCTGAGTGATCCTCTTAGAACACAGTGTAAAGGGGGAACAAAGGAGCTGAACACGTGAAAGTTAAGAGAACAAGGACAGAAGCATCGGCATTGATCTAATGAAAGTTCCCGAGTGGCTAAAGAGAATAGAGGGAAGGGGAATAAGAAAAGAAATGAGATCAAAATGCCCCAGACGTAAAAAAAAAAAAAGACATAGTTTTCATATTTAAAGAGTCAATCACATGCCAAATAGGATCAGTTTACATTTTTTTATCTGAATCTATTACGGTGAAATATCAGCACACCAAAGAAAAAATCCTTAACATTTCCAAAGAGGAAAGACATATTGCCTTCAAAAGAACTAGAATAATATTATTCTCCGAATTCTCATCACTGCCTCTAAATGCTGTAAGAAAGGAAAGAATGTAGCTTCGACTATCAAGAGTGAAAACAGAATAAAGACATATTCAGACATGCAAAGAGTCAAAAAATTTACCCTCCCAAGCCCTTTTCAGGAATTTGGAGAATGTGTTCCAGCGTGTTACTGTGTAAGCCTAGAAAGAGAAAGACATAATATTAAAGAAACAGCAAGTAGAACCAGGAAAATAAGAAGAAGAAATAATTTCAGGACAGCAGCTGCACAAATAACCTGGATGGATACCAAGCCAGTTGAAACAGGGGAAGGAGGCTCCCAGAGAAAACTGTTTGAGAACAAAATCCAACCCAGCAAATGCTGCATCAAAAAAATAAAAATAAAGAGCTCAAAAATGACTGGTGGAGAACATTGTATCGATATAAACGTAGCGCTCACACTACTAACTCTAGTAAACAACTGAAAGTTGGGATTATAAAATAGAACGCAAATTTCAAACACCTTGGTGAAGTCAAATGAAGCATATAACAAAAACATGAAAGGCAGTTTTTCTATATCTGGCGATAGTGGACTAACTTGCTGCATACCAAGTCTCAGCAAGTACAACCAGAAAAACGAGGTAAGGTATTTTTTAAAATCTGTTTGAAGGTATCAGAGCCAATTCAATGAGGGCTTTGAGAGCCAAGATTTAAAAAAGAGATGAGAAACACACAAAGATGAGACCAACGTTCATTTCTGGCTGCTTTTCCCTCCAAGGCATTTACTGATTCTAAAAAAGCAGCTGAAAGGCTGAGAGGCTTAGCAGAAGCGATGACTCATAGACCGAGGAGCTGAGCAGTGTTTCCAATAGTCTCAAAGGGATAGGGGGGAAATTAAAAGTTTAGGGTCCACCAAGGAAAAGAGGCTCTGATAAACACTCCATTTTTTCCACTGGAATCTCAGAAGGGCCATATATTAGAAATAAGGATAAATCAGAAATGAATAAGCCCTCAAAAAGACTTACTCCCAGCTTCAAATCAGTTTAATCCCTGATTATATTAAGGAGAACTGCCTTTCTTTCAGCTGCCAGCCTAAAGCTAAAGTAAAAATATTTTCTTATCCTATAAGAAAATAACACTTTACAGAGAATCAAATTATCTCCGTAATTTTTCATACACAATGTCAAACACTCCCATCAGAAATTATTAAGAGGATTGTGGCCAAGATGGAGTAAGAGGATCAAATTTACCCTCCCACTGAAACAACCAAAAGATGAAAAAAATATCTATGAAACACTGGGTTACAAGACACTAGACATTAGGGCAACAAATGACAATAATGGGGAAAGCTGGGAGACAAACAAGGTGAGCCTTATGATCACCCCAACTACTGCCTTAGGTTTTGAGGTCACAGTGCAGGGAAGGGGAATCCAGGGATAGACTGGCAACCTCCCGGAATTGAGGAGACAGCTGAAAAGCTGAGGAGATCAAAATATCTAGAATCTGCAGGAATGAGTTCCAGAGGGGAGAGACCTGCAAAAGAGAGGACTCCAGCTATCTGCAGAGGGCCCCCCTTGAGTATTTAGCAGAGAACTCAATAAGGTTATGTTACAAAATGCCCAAGGCCAGAGAAACAACCAAGTGAAGAGATTAGAGGGAACAGTACTAGTACTCAGAGTTTACCAGGGCCAAGAATACTGCCTGTTCCCTCTAAACAGACTGGACAAACTCAAAATTCACAGGGAATTTGGCAGAGGACTCAGAAGAATCTTAGGTCAACTATGGAGATAATTAACCCTAGACTAAACATTGTTCTGGTTCTATGTAACAGATCTGAAAAGCAGGACCTGAAAGGATCCAATTGTTTTCCAAGTAACTTAACTGTGTCACAGAATACAGCTCAAGAATGTTTATAGAAATACAACATTAGATAAATGGTGATGGAAAAATTTAAATTTAAAAAGAACTACAAAATTATCCATCACTTGACAAAGTACAATTCACAATGTCTGGTGTCCAATTAAAAATGACCAGGCATGCCGCCCTGGCCAGGTTGCATTGTTGTCCCGTGCACCAAAAGTTTGCGGGTTGGATTCCTGGTCAGGGTACATCCCTAGGTTGTGGGTTCAATCCCCGGTTAGGGAGCAACCAATCAATGTTTCTCTCTCTCTCTCCTTCCCTCTCTAAAATAAAAAAGCCCCCCCACACACACAACAACATATCCTTGGGCGAGAATTTTTTGAAAATTACTAGGCATGCAAAGAAGCAGGAATGTACAACCCAAAATGAGGGAGGTGGAATCAATCGATCAAACCAACCCCCAAATGACACACATGTTAGAATGAGTGGACAGGAATATTAAAAGAGTACTAAGAGTATTTCATATACTCAAAAAAGTTAAGACATGGAAGGTATTCTTTAAAAGACCCAAATTGAGCTTCAAGGAATGAAAATTACAATGTCTGAGATGAAATTATACCGAATAGGATAAATAACAGATTAATAATAGCCCCAAATTTTCCAAATATGATGAAAACTATAAACTCACAGATCCAAGAAGCTCCATGAATCCCAAGCATGAAAAACATGAGAAAAAATATATCAAGGCACATCAAAATCATATTGTTCAAAACCAGTAATCAAGAGAAAATCTTAAAAGCAGCTAGACAATAAAAAAAATCACAACAGAAAAACAGCACATTTCTCTTTGGAACAATGCAAGCAAGAAGGCCGTGAAGAAACATCTTTATTCAAAGAAATCAACCTAGAATTCTATACCAAGTGAAAATGTCTTTCAAAAATGAAGGGAAATGAAGACTTTTTCAAATTTACAAAAGCTGAAAGAAGTCATCACATGATGTGTGTTTTTACCTTAAAAAATTTTTAAATTTTTTTCAAACTTT
>NW_005355666.1:496813-513590 GCF_000412655.1 Myotis brandtii | reverse complement strand
GACAAGGATGAGAACATCCTTATAGAATTCGGGTCGGGAGCGCTGCTCAAGGGCACCGTTTACACGGACTTTGACGGGCCCCGAGTGTATAGTCCTCCAGAGTGGATCCGCTACCATCGCTACCACGGCAGGTCGGCAGCGGTCTGGTCCCTGGGGATCCTGCTGTATGACATGGTCTGTGGAGATAATTCCTTTTGAGCACGATGAGGAGATCATCAGGGGCCAGGTTTTCTTCAGGCAGAGGGTCTCTTCAGAGTGTCAGCATCTCATTGCTCTGTTGGACCTCAGACCTGTGGGTCCTTGGAAGGCCCTTGCATCACAAAAACAAACTGAGTCATTCATAACCTTTCTTGTTTCCTGCAGAGTGTCAGCATCTCATTAGATGGTGCTTAGCCCTGAGACCATCCGATCGGCCATCCTTTGAAGAAATCCAGAATCATCCGTGGATGCAAGATGTGCTCCTGCCCCAGGAAACTGCTGAGATCCATCTCCACAGCCTGTCGCCAGGGCCCAGCAAATAGCAGCCTTTCCAGCAGGTCCTCCCCTCCTGGCAGATGCTCCAGGGACGGGGAGCTTTTGTACCAGTGACACTTCTCACCAAGCAGCACAGTGCTTGATACCGGAACAACATTTACAACTCATTCCAGACCCCAGGCCCCTGGAGGGGCCTCGGACAGGGGAAAAGAAATTCCTCTGGGTGTCCTAGGCCTCAGTTCCTCGTAGATGCTCTCTCCTTCTCATAGGTGTGCAGCCAGCATTGCTGGACTCTGCAAAATCCCGGGGGTGGGGTGGGGAGGGGGCTGGGGGTCAGAACCCTGTCATGGAACTGTTCCCTTCACTGAATGCCGTGATGGTCAGGTTAGGGGAAAACAGGTTGGGGTGGGATAGGACTAGCACCATATTTTAAGTCCCTGTCACCTCTCCCTTGACTCTTATGAGTGCCTTCTGTGGGGACTCCGGCTGTACTGGGAGAAATACTTGAACTTGCCTCTTTTACCTGCTGCTTCTCCAAAAATCTGCCCGGGTTTGGTTTTCCCTGTTTTTCTCTCCCGCCCCCTTCTCCCCACCCTTCATATGAAAGGTGCCATGGAAGAGGCTACAGGGCCAAACGCTGAGCCACCTGCCCTTTTTCTGGTCTTCCTTTTTGGTTTTTACTTCACTGTTTCAAAGCCAAGACCTCACACACACACAATGCACAAACAATGCAAATCAACAGAAAAACTGTAAATGTGTGTACAGCTGGCATGATAGTGTACAAAAGGATTGTAGTTGATCTAATTTAAAAAAAAATTTGCCTTTAAGTTATTTTACCTGTTGTTTCTTTTTTGGTTTTGTTTTGGGCTTTTTGTTTTGTTTTTTGGTTGGTTTTTTTTTGTTTGTTTGTTTGTTTTTTGAAAGATGTGCATTCTAGCCTGGAGGTCAACGTTATGTATGTATGTATGTATTTATTTGGTTCCCTTCAGCTCCAAGCTTCCACGGCTGCTGCCATAGTTTTCTTTTCCTCCTCTAACTTGGGGACCTTTTGGGGGAGGGCTACGACACTTGCTCTGTTCTTAGGGTGATGGGGCTCAGGCGGGACTGCTGCAGGCCCCTCTCGCCTGCTTACCCAAGTGGGTGGGTTCTGTGGGGAGGGGAGTTGCGACTTGTGTACATAGGGTAGATAGCTGGAAACCAGTTCTGGACAGTGTGCCTTCCGGATCCTCTCTGGGGCTGTGTTTTGAGCAGCACGTAGCCTGCTGATTTTATCTGAGTGAAATACTGTACAGGGGAATAAGATATATATATGGCGTTTTTTGAATAAAAACCTTTTATCTTAAAAAAAACTTTTTAAATTCTCACCCATGGATATGGTGTGTGTGTGTGTGTGTGTGTGTGTGTGTGTGTGTTTTAGAGAGAGAGAAAAGGAGGGAGAGAGAAAAAAACATTGATTGGCTGCCTCCCATATGCTCCCAAATTTTGGCTATTATTAATCTGCTTCAATAAATGGTGTTGGGAAAACTGAATATCCACATGCAAAAGATTGAAATTGGACCTACTCCTTATTCCACACAGAAAAAATTAACTCAAAATGGATAAAAAGACAAATGTAAGACCCGAAACCATAAAACTCCTAGATGAAAACACAGAAAAGCTCTTTGACATTGGTCTTGGCAATGACTTTTTGGATATGACACCAAAAGCGCAGGCAAAAAAGAGCAAAAATAAACAAATGAGACTACCTCAACCTAAAAAACTTCTGTACAGCAAAGGATACCATCAACAAAATGTTGCTACCTTTGGAATAGGGGAAAATATTTGCAAACCACATATCTGATAACGAGTTAATAGCCAATATATACAAGGAACTTGTATATACACAACTCAATAGCAAAACAACCACTAACCGAACTTAAAAATAGACAAAAACCTGAATAGACATTTTTCTCCAAAGAAGACATACAAATGACCAACAGATTCATGAAAAAGTGCTCAACATCACAAATCATCAGGGAACTGCAAATCAAAACCACAATGAATTATCACCTCACACCTGTTAGAAAGGCTATTATAAAAAAAAGACAAAAGAAGTGCTGGTGAGGATGTAGAGAAAAGGGAATCCTTGTACATTCTTGGTGGGAATGTAAATTGGTGCACACATTATGAAAAAGAGTATGGAGGTTTCTAAAAAACAATTAAAAGTAGAACTACCATATGACCCAGCAATCCCACTTATAGGTATATATCTAAAGGAAACAAAATCAGTATCTCAAAGAGATATCTGTATTCCCAGGTTCATTGAAGCATTATTCACAATAGCCAAGGTATAAAAACAATCTAAGTGCCTATAATAGATAAAGTAAATGTACATATAAAAAGAGATTGTCAATTTAGATGAAAATAACTGCCAACCTAGAATTCTGTATCTAGCAAACACATCATTCAAGAACAAATATGATACAAAGACTTTTTTTCCCAGTTGTTAATGAAAATAAGCTTTATTACATCAAGTAATAAATACATACAAAGATGCAAACAGTATTAGTCACTTTCTTCCAGATGTTTGGATCCACTGATGGGAAAGGTGGAACTGAAATCTACATACATCCTTAGGGAAAATTTCAGGGGTCCTTGTCAGGCGAGGTTGGAGGTTGAGGTTCGGTAAGTTGCTCTTTCTTCTGTATTTATAACTTGTGCATTTTAAAGATGGACTTCAAAGTACTAATAGTCATGCAAATGCTTAAGCAAAAAAAAAAAAAGTTACACTGAGCAGAATTTATAGTGTGTGGCGAACACGCTGGCTACTAAAGCGCTGCCGCAGGACTCGCTGAAACAAACCCTCAGAGCTGGATCAGCTCAGAAGAGAAACAAAGAACCACGTAACAGAAATGCATCCAGAAGAGAAACACCGGTATCTGGGAGGCCAACTACGGTTTGCGGTGATAGGTAACTGACGTGCATCATGTAAATCAATGCTTAAAAAAAACACAGAACGCCCTGGGTAGTTCCTAACTAACATGTAAACCTAACTACTGCGAAAATCTCCATCTCAGCGACGGGAGGTTCGGAGTCTGACGGACCGCGGGAGGGGCACGGGGAGGAGAAACCAAGCTGTTACCATTTTGAAACCAAGATTCATCTGAATAGGGGACATGAGCTGTCACTTCTGGGAAGAAGATGGAAAGCCTTCGCGCTGACTCGGAGGCTAGGACCTGGCGTTCCGCTCCGGCTCAGCCAAGCACTCCCGAACCAGCCCTCTCGCGTGGATGATGCCTGGAAGAGAAGAGGCAGGGGCTGGGATCATCCGCCGGACCCGGTCCGGGAGAGGAACCCGGTCCGGGAGAGGAATCCAGTCCAAGAGAGGACTTCGAAGGAGGAAGAGGGTCCTTTCACCACCAGCCAGAGAACCCTCGTACTGAACTGGGACCCACATCCAACCACCCAGGCCTCCACATGGTTTAAACGGCTCTAAAGCCCTAGCCAGTTTGGCTCGGTGGATAGAGCATTGGCCTGCAGACCAAAGGAAACCTGGGTTCAATTCCGATCAAGGGCACGTTTTTTGTTGTCGCCGGTCGGGCCGCACCAGCAAATATGGCCGCCCCTGCGCCCGCCGATGTATGGGTAATATACTGCGGCGGCGCGGCTGCAAACTTTGAGCTGAGCCAGCGGGGCCGGCCCTGGCCGGGCACAAAGACATTTTTAGACAACTGAGAAAATTTGCCACCAATAGACCTGTAGTAAAGAAAACTCTAAAGAGTATTCTTCAGGCAGAACAAAAATGATAACAGAAAAGAAGAGCAACAAAAACAGTACATATGTGGGTAAAAATGAACACTCATATACTAAAAATAGTAATGTCTTAGAGGGTTTAAAACACAGAGAGAATTAAAATGTATGACAACAGTAGCATTTAAATTGGAGGAACTAATGTGGTTAAGGTGTTCTATAGTCCTTCCATTTTCTCAGATAAATGTAAAAGTACCAATTAACATTTGACTTTGATAAGTTAAGGAACCATGTTGTAATGTCCAGAGTAACCATTATTTTTTAAAACATATTTTTTATTGATTTCAGAGAGGAAGAGAGAGGGAGAGAGAAATAGAAACATCAATGATGAGAGAGAATTACTGATTGGCTGCCTCCTGCACACCCCCCACTGGGGATCGAGCCTACAACCTGGGCATGTGTCCTGACCGGAATCAGGAATCGAACCCTGATCTCCTGGTTCATAGGTCGATGCTCAACCACTGAGCCATGCTGGCTGGGCATTAAAATGGTAAAAGAAACTTCTTTTAATCTGCAGACTAACAGAAGGGGGGAAATGGGGTAGTAAAAAACAATAAATATAAAATTAAGCAAGTAAGTAGATGAAATATGCATCTAAATTTACTCAACAATCTTGGCATCACCAAAGGTGGGAAAAACCAGATCTTCTGTGCCTAATGATGTGATGCAATATGAAGCATACAGCATCACCTATGAAGTCGTCTTGCCAAAAGAATTGAATATGAGCCTAATCAAGGCTTAACATCTAACTACCCCATTACAAGAAATAGGAGCGATAGAAGAACAAGTTAAATGGCATTTCAAGGAAGCAAACAAATACAATTTGTGAGACATTCTATACTACAAAAGGCCTGGTTTCTCTGAATAATCAATTTCATTAAAAAAAAAAAGGTGGGTGAGTGAGTGAAGAACTCATAGAATAAAAGTCAATTAGAGAAATTTGGATATGGATTCAATAATACATGATAAGTAATTACTGTAAATGTTTCTTCATCTGATGATGGCGTGGTAGTTCTATTTAATTTAAATGCCATCTGTTTGAGAAGCACACTTGGCTATTTATCTATGAAACTATATGATATCCAGGATTGACTTTTAAAGCACTCCAGCATAAAATGGGAGGGGAGAGATAGATGAAAGGGGATTGGCAAAAATGTTGATAATTATCGAATCTGGATAATGGGTAAACAGGGGTATGTTATCCTATTCTGACTGTTTTTGTTTATGCTTGAAATTTTTATAATAAATGTAAAAAATATACAGCAGGTTGGGTAAATATTAAATATATCACTGATTAAAACAATTACAGTTAAAAGACTAAGATTGTAGTATTGATTTTTTAAATCTGCTTATATACTGCTTACAAAAGATTAATCTAAGGCAAGCATGTCAAATTTGCAGCCCACAACGCATACTCATTAACGATTACTCATTTATTTCAGCCCTTTGTATTCAGCATGTCTCTATTGAAATAAACCTATGACAATTGAAGCTTTTGTTTTTTTGGGTTTTATTTGCGGCCCACATAAACTTAAACCTTGTTTATTTGGCCCGTGTTAGCCTTTCAGTTTGACATGCTTGATAAGGCATGGTGATACCATAAGGTTAAAAGAAAAAAAAAGATTAAAGGAAAATGTTATGATATCTTTGTAAGCACATGGTAAGTTCTCTTGCCATTGCAAAGGACCGAGAAAACCAAAAAATGGGTAGTATTGCCCTAGGAAATATAAGAATTATTTTTAAATTATAGTAAGTCATGGGACGGCTATCCAGAATGCATAAAGAACTCTTTGAACTCAATAATAAGACAGATAGTCCAATTAAAAATGGGCAAAGGATTTCATCTTCTCCCAAGAAGATATACAAATGGTGAGCAAGCACATGAAAAATGCTCAACATCCACCTGGCTGGCATGGCTCAGTGGTTGAGCATTGACCTATCCTATGAACCAGGAGATCATGGTTCAATTCCCGGTCAGGGCACATGCCCCGGTTGTGGGGCTTCAGTGCGGGGAGCGTGCAGGAGGCGGCTGATGGATGTTTTGCTCTCTCATCAATGCTTCTCTCTCTCTCTCTCTCTCTCTCTCAAAATCAATTAAAAAATATTTTTTAAAGGGGGAGGTACCTAGAATGCTGTTATTCTGTGACAGGTAACTTCTGACTGAAGTTCCTTCTATTATAGTACTAGAGAGAAATAAATCAGGAGCCCTGTTTCTCCATCAGGACAAGCTGCTCTGTACAGACATTATCACTCTCTTGCTGTTTTCTTCAAGAGACATTGATTTCAAGCATTTAAAATTCTCAGCACAATAATGATCACACATTGGGGTGTGGGATGGAAGGGATTCTTTCTTCTCCGTACCATTTTATGATGACAAGACAAATCCAGATCTTATATGTGAATGATGGGAATGCCCAAAGAAGCAAAATGCCAGTTGGAGAAGTAATAATTACACACATCATTTAAGAAAATTTCCTTCAGCTTAAGAGACTTGACCCCTTAGGAAGAAAGGGTTCAACAAATAACAAATCCCAGATCTGATTAAAATAACACACACACACACACACACACACACACACACACACACACCTAGATAGATCCTAGTGAACTTTTTCAATTCCAAAGATGAATAAAAAAATCACGTAAACTTTAAGAAATAAAGGAAGAGGCAAAATACACAAGAGAATAAGACTAGTATCAGACTTCTCATAACAATGAAGTTGGAAAAAAACAGAAACATCTATAAACTGAGAAAGAAAAGGGATTGTGACCAAAAATTTCTACCTCCCAACTAAGTTACCATTTGTCCAGGCAAAAGTAGTTATTTTGAGGTCGTCAAGGCCTCTGAAAGAATATACACCCACATACCAGATGTGAAAGCACAAACATGAAGTATCCATCAATCACATGACAATTTATTCAGCACAGAGATGTCAAATGGGGAAAGATGAAATGATAAGAAATAGCAGTAGCAATAAATCATGGAAAATAGCCTTATGTCTAAATAGATTATAACATGACTGATATCTGTAAGGTAAGAGATAAGAAAGAACTGTCAAAATAGAAAACATATCAGACAAAGCTGAATTCAAGATCAAGTGTTAAAGAGAACATAAACAGATGGTCTGTTAAAGGTACACTTATGAAGATGATATGTCAAATATCTATAGAAATCAAATTACATAAAGCAAGACTTGAAACTGCATAAAAACACCCTTATAGTGGAAGATGCTAATAGTTTTTCAAAAATTAAGTAGTCCGCCCTAGCCAGTTTGGCTCAGTGGATAGAACATCAGCCCATGGACTGAAGGGTCCGGGGTTCAATGCTGGTCCAGGGCATGTACTTCGGTTGCAGGCTCCATCCCCAGCCCTGGTTGGGCATGTGCAGGAGGCAATCAATCGAGGTGTGTCTCTCACATCGATGTTTCTGTCTCTCTGGCTCTCCCCCTCCCTTCCACTCTCTCTAAAAATCAATGGAAAAATATCCTTGGGTGAGGATTAACAAAAACAAAAAAATTAACTAGTCAAAAATTAGCAAGGATATAGAGGATTTGAAAATATAATCAGCCCTGGCTGGGTGGCTCAGTTGGTTGGAGCGTCGTCCCATACACCAAAAGGTTTCAGGTTCAATCCCAGGTTGGGAAACAACTGAGCAATGTTTTTCACATCGATGCTTCACTCTTTCTCTAAAATCAATAAAAACGTATCCTCGGGTGAGGATTCACAACATTTTTTAAAAAGAAAATACAATTAACAAGCTTATATAAAACTAACTAGAGACCAACACTAAAGAGATTAATGAAACTTTTACTACTTGGAAGTTAAACATATTAAAAAGAGGAAATTAAAACTGATAATGTGATCACTTCATAAGGTCTAATCACGAAGGTATACAACAGAAACTAATATAATATTGTATGTCAACTGTAATTGGAAAAAAAAAACTTAACTATGTAGAACTATCTAGAAAGTGATAAAAACGAACAATTCATATGCAAAGAGACACAGCCAAAGCTATTTGTTTACCAAAGGAAATGCACAGCTTTCAAGGAGTTCATTTTAAAATAAATTATATTTGAAACATAAGACATTTTAACTAGATTAACAACATAACCCAGAAGAAAATTGGAAAAGAAAATTAATAACAATGCATGAGGAAACTAATTAAATAGAAAACCAAAAAATATAAATAAACAAAATTGAGAGCTGCTTCTTTGATAATATCTATGAAATGGCTAAACCTCTGAAAGCCTGTTTAAAGAAATATGAACATATTTATGAACATAGGTGAAATAGAAACATTCAGGATAAGAAAGAAGATGTAACCAGAAATACAAGAGCTTAAAATAATTATAAGAGAATATTGTGTGCATCTTTACGGCAATAAATTGAAAATCGAGAAGAGTGGTTCTCAACCTTGGCTACACATTGTAATCACGTGTGGAGTTTGGAAAATTACTGCTGCCTGGAGCCTCACTCCCAGAGATTCTAATTTAACTGGTCTGGGGTGTGGCCTGGGTACTTGGATGTTCAAAGCTGCCCCGGGTAACCCTAACATTTTGGAACCCTGAATTCTTAGAGGGGGATGTGTGGTCCGTGGACCAGCAGCATCAGCATCACCAGGGTGCTTGCAAGAAATGCAGAATCTCGGGCCCCACTCCAGAGCCACTGAATCTCAATGAGCATGTTCACATCATCCTCCAGATGATGTGTGTACACATTATTATGCGAGATGTACTGATTCAGAGAAAATGGGCAGATGCCACGGGAAATATACATGCCAACATTTATTTAGGAAGAAAGGCTGATGGACGAATTCACGTTGAAGAAATCAGAAAAGTAAACCTACCATTTATAAAGAGGCACCAGACCCAAATGCTTTCACAACTGAGTTCTGCCTAATCCTTAAAAATCAGACAAGGCCTCTGGTTTTTCAACCATATTCAAACCTGATCACAATGGTACAAAACAAGAAAACACCAGAATTATGAACATAGATACAAAAATTCTAAATAAAATACTAGCCAATTCATGCTTCAGTATTTTGAAAGAACAATAAAAATTGCCTAAGTAGTAATGGGGGCATAAGGACACATATGTAATACCTTAATCAATAAAGAAATTTTAAAAAATTGCCTAAGTAGGGTACTTCTATCCTAGAAATATGAATATGGTTTAACTTTAGAAAATCCAGCACTGTAATTCAATATTCTTCATTACATCAACAAATAAAAACAGAAAATCAAGTCATTATATTAATAGGGCTAAAAGACATTTGATAATATTATTTTGTCGTTGCTAATAAAATCTCTAAGTAAAATAATAATGGAAGGACACTACCCAACCTTGGAAAATGCTATTTTCCAAAACCACTATTATACTAAGTGGTTAATTACTGAAGTATTGCCATTAAAAGCAGGCACAGCACAGAAATTCCTGCTCTACTATATATTATTTATTCAGCATTGTTTTAGAAGTTCTACCTAATATAAGACACAAAAATGAAATAACTGACATCTTTTTGCCATATAACTACACACATAGAAATTCAAGAGTACTAAAGCACAATTAGAATAGGGAAGATAACGTGGAAAAGTAGCTGGGTACATGAAAAGTATATAAAAGTCTAATAGCTTTTCTCTATACTTTAGCTGCAGTATCTAGGTGGCTAAAAATTATAATGGGCTTATGAAAAGTATATAACCTATATATGAAGAAAGCTATGAACATTTTATTAAAAGATATAAAACAAGACCAGAATGAATGGAGGGATACGGATATGAAGACAAGATGAGAAAAATGCCAGGTTCGATTTAATATTAAAAATTCATGCAATTTGCCCGGCTGGTGTGTCTCAGTGGTTGAGTGTAGACCTATGAACCAGGAGGTCAAAGTTAGAAACGGGGTCAGGCCACATGCTCAGGTTTTGGGCTCGATCCCCAGTGTGGGGTGTGCAGGAGGCAGCCGATCAATGATTCTCTCTCATAATTGATGTTTTTATCTCTCCCTCTCCCTTCCTCTCTCTCTAAAATCAATAAAAACATATTTTTTAAAAATTCATGCAATTTGAATAAAAAATCCCAATGGGTCTTCTTAGGGGGGTAAAATGATCTTAATGTTCCTATGGAAGAATAAATGTCAAGAAAACTATGAGAAAGAAAAGAACTTGCATTCTAGATATTACAGGTCACCATCGAGCACCGTGAGTGGAAGGATATATTGGCACAAGAAGAACAAAGAGATCGGTAAAGCAGAATAAGACTTCAGAAATTAATCCAAGGTTATATAAGAACTTATCACACAACAAAGTGTCATTTCAGGTCAAGGGAGTACAGGATGACTTACTAAATAAACAGCGCCGTAATAACTGGCTCTCTATCCGAGAGAAAAAAAGAAACTAGACCTACCAAACAACACACACGGAAAGAACACCCCAGAACAAAATGGCGGTGGAATCTCGATCCATTGATCGATCGATTGATTGCTGACCTGGGTCCCCGCAGAGCTCAGGTGGGTTGGGCTGAGCGACAGTAGCTGCGACTCCAAGCGCAGGGACATCGATCCCAAGCGCAGGGACATCAGCAGATAAAGGCCTGAGGCCTGAGGATAGCGAGTGGACGCAGGGCCGGGTTCACTGGGCGGTGGGGTCGAAGGACTTTAAGGATGATTACGCCTTAAAGGGGTAGCGACTGGCTTTCCGCACTTCAAGGTAGTCCCTCCGTAGCCTTTTTCCTCTCTTTTCATTTGTGGGGCCTTTATAAACGCTGAGTGAAAAAGATTTGTTATTGTGGTTGTTGATGCCAAGGAAAGATGCCGGGTCTTAGGAGTCACCGAAACCTGAGTTCAAATCGAATCCTATTTTCTCGCTGTGTGTCCTTGGGTGAGTTCCTTCACCTCTCTGAACCTCAGTTTCCTCCTCTGTGAAATGGCGTAATTAGTTCGTTTCACAGAGGATATTGTATAATGCAAGTTTTAGTACCGTGCCAGACAAATGATATCAGTAAAGAAAAGCTTGTATGAAATTTCACTCTAACTTAGCCCCACAGGCAGCCTTGCATTCTCAGCTTCTCTTTGTTGTTCTGTCGGTGGGGGACTCTGGATATATATTTTTTTAAAATTTCAGAGAGGAAGAGGAGGGAGAAAGAGAGAGAGAGAGAAGCATCAGATGAGAAAGAATCACTGAATGCCCCACACTGGAGATCGAGTCAGAAACCCGGGCATGTGCCCTGACTGGGAATCGAATCCTGACCTCCTGGTTCATAGGTGATGCTAAACCACTGAGCCACACTGGCTGAGGTCTCTGGGTCCTGTGTGTCACATTTATAAATAATTGCTTTGGAGTTAGACCTGAGTTCAAATTCAGGAGCCTATCGACCTCTGACAAGTCCTGTCCCCTCTCTATATTTCATTTTCTCCCCGTGAAGGTGAGCTTGATAATAGCGCGTCTAGGCTGTGATGGTCATTAAACCTGGCTGCCGATCTAGTCCCACCATATAGGGAGAACCCTGCTGGGCTCAGTCAGCAGTTGGTAATGATGGCGCTTCACCCTTGAACAATACTCTTTGCAGTCTCATGCTCTTGCATAGTTCCCCATGAAGTTGGCCTTCTCCAGAAAAGACTGATTTTGAGCAGGTCTCGTGGGAATTTTGAAGTAAAGGAGAGTCTGAGACCTGTCTCTTTGTATTAAAATTTTGGCTCTGACCCTTACTAATGGTCTAACCTGGGCGATGGGAGATACTAAATGATCTCACAGGGTTCCTGTTCTTATTAGAGAAGATCACTTAGAAAGGACTTGGCCCATAGTGGGCATTCAAGCAAAATGTTTTCTGTTAGGTTAGGTGGCTCAGGAGGCGGCGAAGGAAATAAAGAGAGTTGATCAGAAAAGGAAGGAAGGAAGGAAAGTTTATTCTGCTTCCCGGGGAGACCCACGTACCCCCAAGGACAGGGCACGTGGATTCACGCCAACAGGGAGGGGGGCGCTTTTTTTATACTGCGGTTGGGTGAGGGGCGGGGACATGAGCTGAGGTATTCAGCTGAGGAAGTTCCCACTGCAGGGGGTCAGCAGGGGTATTCAGGAAGGAGTCAGTATCTGTGTGGGGCACGCTGATCAGTTAGAAATGCCAGGGAGAGTCCATTATCTCATCACACGACTGCATGTGTCTGATCCTGGGCTCTCTCCGACCTAACATTTCCTTTTGCTTTTCATAGGATCCTGATTATCATCAACCTCTTGTCTGCTAATCTTCCCACCTATATCACTGTTATTTTTCTAACTGTATTGTAAGCTGCTTAAGGACAAAGTAGTAAAGCTCACTTATATGCTATTTGTTTCCAGATGCTTTTATTAATATTTTCTCATTTAATGCCAATTACAGTGTCATGATGACAAAATCTAGGTCTAAGAAGGGTAAATGTTTCATTTAATCCTTTCAGCAACCCTAGGAAGTAGGTATGTTAGTTATTCTCAATGTACAGATAAGGAAACTGAGGCCTCAAGAGGGTAAGTAACTTGGCCAAATGAGATAGAATCAAAACTAAAAAGAACCAAGGACTGCTTTGTCTGATCCAAAGCTTTTTCTGTTACACACAGCCTTTTCTTTGCTTCTCAGCGGCATCTAGCAGTGTAAGCCAAGCATGTCAAACTCGCGGCCCACAACGAATAATTTTGCGGCCCAGCCAATATAACGGTATGTAAGAAACATTTTAATAAAAATTTCATAACTTAATTTTTACAATATCCTATTATACATAATTATTAATAATGAACTACAACGTTTGCTAATGACTGATTACTATAATCATGTTGCATTCATTTCCCTTATGTGCCTTAAGTGCAGGCGCACCATTTCTCTCCACTAATACCAGCAGCGAATATTTTAGCAGCCGATTGCCAAGTCATTACTCTTGGACTGACCTGTTTGGTGTGCGCAACAGGAAATATTTCGCTTTCGGAGAACAAGAAAAATAGGTGTATTTGCATTACGCTTATTAATTTGTGTGGTTATTCAGTGTCTGGTAAGTTAATGTTCAAGAAAAAATACTAATTTTTATTAAAATGTTCTATTATTTTAATGATGACTCACTTATTTCAGCCCTTTGTATTCAGCATGTCTATCGAAATAAACCTACATTTCTATGAAAATTGAAGCTTTTGGTTTTTTGCGGCCCACATAAACTTAAACTTGTTTATTTGGCCCGTGTTAGCCTTTGAGTTTGACATGCTTGGTGTAAGCACTTCATTGATGAATTATAGTAGATATAATATAGATAGAGGAGATGAATAAGAAAGAATTCAAGCCCTAACCAGTTTGGCTCAGTGGCTAGAGCATCAACCTGTGGACTGAAGGGTCCCGGGTTTGATTCCAGTCAAGGGCACGTACCTCAGTTGCAGGACTCCTGGCCCTGGTTGGGGGCATGTGAGAGGCAACCAATCGATATCTCTCTCTCACATCGGTGTCTCTTTCTGTCTTTCCCTCTCCCTTCCACTCTCTCTTAAAAAATCAATGGAAAAAAAAATATCTTCTGGTGAGGATTTAAAAAAAAAGAATTACAAAAACTGAAAAGTATAGACTATCATATGTTGTCAACAGAAATCAACAAGTAACATTGCTGAGGGGATGATAATTTCAAGGAAGGATTCTTATCCAGAGAGGGCCCCTGGGAAAAGTGAAAGTTTGAGATAGCAGGTCCTCAAATAACATTGTTTTGTTCAATGTGTGGACGAAAAGGGGCTGCATGCTAACCTGGCTAAGTCAGCGAAGGCCTGCGTGGCGCCTTGCAAACTCAAAGATCTGAACCACAAAGGACGGTCTGACATTAAAACCTTTAATTAAAAAGCAGTTTATAGTGGGTAGTCATGTCTAGGCCAGTATCTTCCTGACAAAGATCCACTTCGATCTTTACTGAGCCTATTGACTTTTTGCATCTAAGATAACATACCTGTGAATGTCAGGGTAATTTGTAACTTCCCCTTTTCCGGACCCCCCAGGGCACACCCATTGTTATTGTTATTGAGGTAATTGTTAACTGTTAACTATCCTGTACCCACCTGTGTAAAGGAAGTATGTGCCTATCATTTTACTTTTTACCCAATCCCAGGGGTTCCCCCTCTCCCCCGCTTTTGCTTTCTACCACCTGGATATCATTAATGTATTTCTTGTAACCCATTTAAGTCTCCTCTTTTTATTGTAATGTATGGTAAGACAAGGTGAAAAACTGCCATTCTCTGGAGCATTATCTCCATCCAGTTAATTGTCGACAGTTTGGCTCAAATAAACTCACAAAAATTCTTACAGGTGTGAATGTTTCTTTAACAAATGTCTCCTTTCATTATAAAACATTGATGAGATGGCCTAGGAACTTAACTGTTGTTTATATCAATTAGCCTGTGGTAAAATTGGTTTCATTATATGTCGTTTTGTCCCGGTTGCAATAGCCACGATGTTAACCAAGGACTTGCTGTAGTCTTACAAGTACTTAGTCGCAGTTTGTGTGCAGCCTCCTATTTTTCCATTGGGATTAGGCTCGCTCTTCTCCTACTCCTTCACCCCTCCCCCACACGAGGGCCTGTGTTCATGTTAAGAGCATACCACTGTGCTCATGTCTTGGGCCCAGCTCTTTTGCAGCTCTCAGGAGCTTGAAGCTATTACCCAGTCTAAACAGGGCCTGGGGTTCATTGCCCATGTCACAGGGCTGGTGAATCTTAGTGTACCCAGCGATAGGGTAAAAATCTAATGAGTGAGGAATGTAAGGGTCCCAACATTATTTCCTACACCAAGAACCTTAGTGACAGATAGGAGCCTCTACTGAAGACTTTTGTAAAAAAGAAAGAAAAACTACCCTAACCGGTTTGGCTCAGTGGATAGAGCATCAGCCTGCAGACTGAAGGGTCCCAGGTTCGATTCCGGTTAAGGGCACATGCCCGGTTGTGGGCTCAATCCCCAGTGCAGGAGGCAGCCGATCAATGATTCTCTCTTATCATTGATGTTTCTCTCTCCCTCTTCCTTCCCCTCTGAAATCAATAAAGATATATTAAAATAAAGAAAGAAAAAAAGAAAAACTTTGTGTCTATAATATAATACATCAGCCCTGGCTGAATGCCTCAGTTGGTTGGAGTGTTGTCCTGTACACGAAAATGTTGAAAATGTTGTGGGTTTAATTCCCCACTGGGGAGGCAACCAATCAAAGTTCTCTCTCTCTCCCTCTCTTTCTCTCTCTCTCCTTCCCTCCTTCTTCCTCTCTCTCAAAAAACAAACAACAAAAAAAACACAATCATATATCAAAATAATTTTAATTGTATGAAAATCCAAACAAATTAAAATAATACAAATACCAGAAGAAAATCTAGGCACATATTTATAAAGAGCCTTGCGGTAGAAAAGGCCTTTTTAAGTAGGACAAGAAACCCCAGGAATCATAAAGGGGGGAAAAAAGACATATATTTGATTAAACAAATATTAAAGATTTTGGGGTATCAAAAGGCAACATAAACAATAACAAGATAAATCACAGACTAGAAAAATATGCAACAAACATATTAGGAAGCTAAGAGTGGTGATGGAAGGAGACTTGACTTGAGGTGGTGAACACACAGTCAGTGTACATACAGATGATGTGTTGTAGAACTGTACACCTGAAACCTGTATAATTTTGTTAACCAGTGTCACCCCAATAAATTCAATCAAAAGGGGAAAAAAGAAAGCTAATAGGCCAAATGTACAAAAGGCTCCAAAGAGAAAATGGACCACAAGATTTGAACAGGTGATTCATGATAGAGAAAACTCAAAGGGCTATTAGACATATGAAAGTACTGTATTACTTAACTCCACTGAGAGCCAGGTCAAAACAGATTGAAATAATGATGGGAGAGCGAGCTTTTCTTACCCGTGCTATTGACTCTAACACCCACTGTTTGTAAGTCTGAGGAGAATGGGCCCTCCTATATATTGCTGTGGGAGTGTGAACTGCTAATGGTAAATAACCTTCATACTTTGCTAGTGGGCTAATGCCAGAGGACCAACAGAATTGGACTAACCCTTATTATTTCACTAGAGGCCCAATGCACGAAATTCGTGCATGGGTAGGGGCCCTAGGCCTGGCCAGCGATCAGGGCCAATCAGGTTCCCCTCCTACCCGCCTCCTCCTTCCCTGCCACCTGCGCTGCCACGGAGCGGTTCCAGCCTCCTGCTTCCCTCGCTCCCTCAGCACCCCGCCACCGCCGCTGGTCGCCCGCCATGTTCCGCACCGCCCCCTGGTGGTCAGTGCACGTCATAGTGAGCGATCGAACTCCCAGTCTCCTGGTCGAACTCCCAAGGGGACACTTTGCATATTAGCCTTTTATATATATAGATGAGGATGACATAAGGGAACTCTTCTCTGCCTTCCCTGAATCTGGGCCTGGGAGCACTGGGGAGAATACTGCAGCCATTCTCACCCACATGCTCCATTTCTCTGGTGGGAAGCTAAGCAGTCTCCCTATAGCTCACTAAGGGGAGGGTGGGCCCCACACCTTCGA
>NW_005355666.1:457802-496793 GCF_000412655.1 Myotis brandtii | reverse complement strand
GGGGGGGGGGGGGGGCGTGGAAACAGATTTGGCCTCTGGATCTCCCAACCCAGCTTTACTAAATGAAGTCACACACTCAACTGGTGGTTTCTTGAGTCTGTTTTCAATGTGGTTAGGACCCAGAGAGGATGGGTATAATTAGAACCTCCAAAACCCCAACGGATGGCTTTGCAATCCCTCCCCTTACTTCAAAAAAGCCCAGGCAAAAGGAAACAGGTTCTGCTTTTAAAGCCAAACACAGCATGAAGAAGCAGAAACTGGCCTCTCTTAGATAAAAGCAAAATAATATAGTTCTAGTGAACTATTCTATTTTTGTCAATACATTTGGATATTTCTGTGGTAATTCACATGATGAACAAATGCCATCTACAATTCTTAAGCAAGTTTTCTGTAGCAAAGTATCCTAATGGCTTTACAGTATCAGCAGGTCACTACAATGCCAAATCCCTTGTGTTCACTGATACCAACAATACAAATAATTTGGGACCAAGTGAATAGAAAAAAACAATCATTCTTGAGTTTCACCTCAAACTTAATAGACTAAAAGAATTGCCATCTCAAAGGTCACGAGAGTGATTTTAAAGTCTGAGCAAGTGCCCTAGCTGGTTTGGCTCAGTGGATAGAGCGTCGGCCTGCAGACTGAAGGGTCCCAGGTTCAATTCTGGTCAAGGGCACATGCCTGGGTTGCGGGCTTGATCCCCTGTGTGAGGCGTGCAGGAGGCAGCCGATCAATGATTCTCTCTCATTATTGATGTTTCTCTCTCTTGCTCTCTGAAATCAATAAAAAACAATTTTTAATAAAAAAATAAAGTCCAAGCAGGTGCAGGTGTTATACCTGTATGCAACACTGATACTTTCATTGGTGCTAGAAGTGCTCAACTACTAAAGGGGTCACATCACTTCCAGCTTATACTGTGTCAAGAATTTATTAACCGTGTGATTTATGTTTCTTCATTTCCATGTGATTGTTTGTGTGTCTGTGTGTGTGTGTGTGTGTGTGTGTGTGTGTGCTCGCGCGCATGCACACACACACCCTGTCTATAGCCAACACTCCACTAGGGTAACTTAAAACAAAATAGGAATTTATTTACAACAATAGCAGATGTCAAAAATAACAGGAACAATATATAACAAATCCAAGAATTATTTTATGAAAAAGGCAAACAATATATACACAAAAGACAAAACAAAACCCAAATGGGCAAAGTTAATTTTTACTTTATCTAAACAGCTACAGATATGGGTTTTCAGATATGAATTACTTAAGTAACGTTGGGCCAATTAGTTAAACACATACACACTTTCCAGTCCTTCTCTTTTACTTGCTGACTCTTCCTCTGAATTCTTATCCACCTTTGAGGAGTGTAACTTAGGGGAAGCCATACAAGATTAAGTGCAGGCTATTTACATGTGGACTAAAGGATTTACTTACTGACCAGCAGGCTCACACTTTAAAAGGGGTAAATCCAAGGTATAAATTGAGTCCCATGTCACCTTTAACTGCTTATCTCTGGCTTGTGTGTATGTGTGTGTTTCTAATCTTTGAAGTTCCTCAAGTGCTCTAAAACAGCATTTCCCAAACTTGAGCATGCAGCAGAATTACTTGGAGGACATGTTAAGACACAAGATCACTGGGTCCCACACCCAGTTTTCTGATTCAATGGGTCTTGGGTAGGGCTGAGAATTTGGCAGCACTTGAAAACCACTGCTCTGAAACAGCAACCCTTTAAGAGTTTGGTCATGATTTTCTTTATATGAATTCTAGAATTTGTGGGAGCTCAAGGAAATTGTCAATACTAAGATTCCCAGAGAACAGAGTAATACACTGCCTGGGATCACAGACTGGTATGATGTTATCTGTCAGGTATTTTATTACAACCAAGTTTCTCAGCATGCTACAATTTTCTGTCCAATTTATGGCTCTGGACAGTGACATTCACCATGTCCTCTTGATCCTTTACCTCAAGTTTTTATTATTTACTTTCTCAACTATTAGGCAAATACTTATTCCTACATAGTTGAAGATCAGCAGGATCTCATCTTTAAAAATCAATGACTGAAATCTATCTTGTTCTTTTTTAACTCCTGATAACTTTTACCTAACTTCTCTTATTATGACAATGACCATTCTCTAGTATTTAGTGTCTTCTAGAACCCTCCAAACTGGGCACAAAGGGGAAACTCTAGGGCAGGGTTTCTGTGGTGGAGGTGGGGACAACCCCCACTGACCCAATGTGCAATGCATTGATACTAAAATGAACTTTAAGTGCTCTCAAAAACCACTTTATTCAAGGGAAATTTATCTCCGGGTAACTGGAGATGCTAATAAAACAAATCCTTTATGAAGATAAAAGAAAAAAATAAATTTCAAGGACATGCTCATCAAAGGACTCACCAATCACCTCTTAACTCCTCTGAATTACTTGCAAATCCGCAGGGCTGAAATATTATCAGTATTTGCATTCAAGTCATAAAATTCAAAGCAATCAAGCATTTTGAATTCCACTGCTGCATAAAAGGAATTAAGAAATGGGGAAATGAAAATAAACCACTGCTTTTGATGTTTATTAGGTTTACAAAAACTGTACATTTTTTTTCTTAAGAAAAAGCATTAACTTAGTACTGGTATCAAATAGACTAAACATTCAGTAACAGGAAAATATTCTGATTTTTATTTTTGCACATTATTCTCAAGTACACAATTACAATAATGTCACACATCCCTATATGATTTTCTTTTTATGTATTTTACTTTTTTTACAAAGTGTACAGAGGGAGGGACATACAATATTTAATAGGATATTTCTACAGAACAATAACTTATATTATGTCCTTGTAAAAATCTGTACCTCTTTAAAACATTTAACTGAAACATCCATTTTTTTAGCTTTGCTAATCAAAATTGTTTTAAGTAAAACTAGGTTGTAACTAATGTCAGTACATAACAGTGACTACGATTTCATTTTCTCTTTATACAGACAAATACACTTTATCATATTCACTTGACCAAACCCTTAAATACCTTTTAAAGGTTTCAATATTGTGCTTTAAAAAGAAAAGAACTGTGTATGATTCCAGACTATGTAAGAGAAATATAAAGTGTGTAAAATGCTGTGTTCTTTATCTTTCAGTTTATTTAAAAAAATATAATGACCAATTATATTTTCTGTATTAATTTTATAGGATGTTTTAAAATTAATAAATTTCCACTTTCATTTAAGTGTTTTACATTACCTCTGGGAAAAATTAAAAATTAGGGACATTTTCAAGGTTCTCAAAAAAACAGAGCTTTCAAGAATAGTACTGCAGGGCAATGAATCACACAATTTTAAGTTACTTTTTTTTAAAAAGCACGTTATAGAGGCCAAGAGGGCACAGGAGCTCCCACTGGGACAGGCCCATGCCTTGGTTTTGACTGGTATTCAGGTTGGAGTTCATACCAGCTTAAAAGTACTTGACTTAGAACTGAAGTAAATCAATCCAGTACTTCAGAGGCTTGTCAAACACACGATATTTAGAGTTCTAATCCTATAAACTCTTGAATACAGATCAACGGCAAAGAGAAAGATGAAAGGTAAAAACCTAAAAGCACAAAGAGGATGGAGCACCATAATGAAGTGGCAAGGCAGCTATCAAGTGGGAAGAAAAGTCCAAAATCTCCCATGACGTGCCAGGTACTCGTATGTGCTGACAGCCAATTTAAGGACCCCCCCCCCCAAACTGTCTTATGTTCTCTAAAATTTATTCTAACATAACCAAATTCTAATTAACTTTAGCGTTGCTTTTATGAATTTATAAATCTGAGTCTGAACTATTTGTTTAAAAAAAATCAACTCAAAGAAAAATAAAACAGTGAAAGACATGGTGATATTCCAAATAAGGCATCAGATTTTCCTCATGCACTTAAAACATACCTTTAATGTTATGTTCTAATCAAAGCCAACTTGAGCGTTAAGTGTTTGAAAGTTTCCTAACTACAACTAAGAAATAACAGAGTAGGCTGAACTTGCCAAGTATAAATCATAATTAGCACCCGATCTCTGATACATGAAGCCATAGCTTCTTTAGTCTCCCTCGCTTGGTAACACAGAGTTCCCTCGGGGGCTTCTCAGAGAGAACTGAGGAAGGTCTGTCCGGATACTCGTTAGCTTTTCAGAAAAATATAAAGGCATGGAGCTGAAGGTGTATGAAAACATTCTATCTAGAAACATCTTAACTTCTATTTTTCAATTACCAAAGATATTTAAAAGAAAATACCTTTACTCTTTAAAAATACGAGTGTCCTTATTTTCCTTCTAATTCTTCACCTGAGTAGTCTCTCTGAAGAGCATGCTTTACAAAATGCTCTCATACATCCCTGCATCTTTCATGTTATTGTAAATTTAATACTTTTCATTATAGATTTTAAACAACTACTACTTGGGGTTGTGTGTATAAATATGTAAAATAAGCAATACACACAGATACATGTTTTATATATATATGTGCATATACATAGTTCAGGGTACATATACATATATAAAGTTGCAAAAGATCCTATGAGCCACAAATTACCTCTAGGAGATTCCAAAATGCAGTCCTCAAAAAGTCTCATTTGTAGCACACAACCATTCCAAGACAAAGCAGCACAGACAGAATAATCAAAATACAACAGGATCAAGCAAAATTTGTCAATAAAGTTTTCTAAGACTTTGCTATGCAGACAGAAGATGTAAATACTCCAAAGAAAGCCCCCCAAAGATATATTTTGTCCACTAAACAAAATGAAAAGTAAGCACAAACCCACCCACTGTTCTTTACTCAGCAATGCCAGGGATGCAAAGCTCAAATGGAAACTTTCATTGTCATGTGGTCTGAAAAGATTAAGCAAGACAAGTACATGACTTTCATGTTAGCCTAATTGGACGTGACTGTTAAATCTCCCATTTATGTTAGATGTCTCTGACAATTTTATTTTAAGAAATTTATGGGGGGGGGAATAGTTACTCTGAAAGTAATCATGTTGACTCAATCTAAAGTTACCCTAGCTTTATGTTAAATGGTCTTAGAAGAGTACCATTAAGATAATAAGCAAGGTAAATATTTAAATAAATATAAAACTAATAGAAAATTTCAGTATAGAAGGATTACTTCATTAAAAGCAACTTGCTTGTTGCTGCTTTTCCCCATTAATTAAACAAACTGAATAGAATTCAGAACACACTACTGAACAAAATGTTAAAAAAAAAAAAAGTCAACTACAAGCAATATTCTATTTGTACACAGAATAAATCAATATACAGTATTGTATGTGAACAAGACTGATTGGCTTTAAAATGAATTTTCTGCTTCAAGGCCTGCATCTCCACAAACGTCTGTAGAAGTATTGTTAGGGCAGGCCGACTTCTTTATGATGCCGCATTATGTGCTGGTTCTTTTCCGAAGGTCTCCGGAACCCTTTCTTGCAGTACTCACAACGGTGAGGGTAGTCTTTCGTATGAATGGAAATAACATGCCGTTTAAAGCCTGAGGCATCTGTAGTGCTATACTCACAGTACTCACACTGATACACCTTCCTGCCACTGTGTGTCTTCATGTGCTTTTTAAGCTCATTCTGCTGCCTAAATCCCTTTCTACATCTCTTGCACCTAAACGGAAGATCTTTTGTGTGAACCGAGAGAATATGGCGACTTAGAACGAATGGATCTGCAATCTTAAAGTCACAATGTCTACACTGGTGCATTTTTTTACCCTTGTGGGCAGCCACGTGTTTCTTAAGTTCTGAAGGCCTATGGAAGCCTTTATCACACATGTCACACTTATGGGGGTAGTCTTTCGTGTGAACTGAAATTATGTGTCGTTTCAAATCACTGGAGTTTGAACTCTTGTGGTCGCAATGCAAACACTGGTGTGTTTTGCTTTCTTGGTGAATAAGAGCATGTTGCTGCACCTCTTTGGTATCTGAGAAAGTCAGAAGACAAATGTCACACTTGAATGGCATCTCTTTACTATGCTTAGTTTTCACGTGGGTTTTCAAGTTGGAAGAGTCTGCAGACCTATATTCGCAGTACTGGCATTGGTACGGCTTCTCCCCAGTATGGATGCGCATGTGCTTTTTGAGCTCTGAGGGGTGACGAAAACCTTTACCGCACTCCACGCAGATATGAGGAAAGTTCTTGCTGTGGACCGCCAAAAGATGGCGGTTCAATAACCCTTGTTCAGCTGTTTCATATTCACAAAATTTACACTTGTACATTTTGTTGGCTCCTTTTTCCTTATGCACCATTTTATGAGTAAACAAAGCCCCAGCATGAGAGAAATGCTTCCCACATTCATCGCATTCGATGGCCTTCTCTGTCTTGCTGGTCAGCTTGTGGCTCTCCAGGTGGTTGTGTAAACTTATCTTCTTGTTGGTAGTGTAATCACAGTCAGTACAGCGGTACTTCTTCTTGGCAAGGTGTTCAGGATGGTTTTTCATGTGCCTTTTCAAAAAACCTCTGGACTTAAACTTTTTCCCACAAATCATGCAAGGATAGACAGTCAAGGGATGTCCATCAGGGCCAATTATTATTGCTAAGAAAGGAAAAGAAAGGTACATGAGAGATCAAACCAAGTTCTATTTTGGTTTCATCAAGAATTTAAAGGGTGTGTTCTGGACATTATTGGGCACTCTTAAGTTAAGCTACTTGCTACTTAACATTCCTTTTAGCATTTTTCAACATAGGAGATATATCAACCTTGTCATAAAGAGGAACCTGGTCTGCAAACTTTATTCGGTATGACTGTACCAACCTCACTCCCTCCAGTTTAAAACAATACATGAATATGTAACTTCTATCAACTAGTGATTAAAGCTATTATCAATTTACAAATCAGTGGGAAATTATTCATAAAAATAAAGTGTTGTAATCACAATTTCTTCTTTGGTTATTCCAAAAACATAATTTATGTCAACTTACAGTAAAGCTTACATGGGCATACAAGAATAGACAGGAATACATCACATGACCTTAAGTACCTGTTCTGCTGCTCTGTAAAGTATGCCTCTTTACGCTGACATAATCAGATTCTTTAAATATATTACTTTTAAAAAAGTTAATGTTTGTAACATATTTGAGGGATTTCTTTTCATTTCCACACAAAAAAATCACTGAGTTTTTAATTATTTCCATCCATGTTCAATCCATTCCGTTTCTTTTTATCCAAGAAAATCATTCATGAATATCACTGAATTCTTAAAATTATATTTTCAACTTTGATACGCAAAAGTTACATGTGGTCTAGCAGCTAAAATGCCATCACAACACCTCTGTGGATACATACTAGTTTCATCTGAGAGCTCGCAAAGCACGCTGCGCTGTGGAACTCGTGTGCCCTCACCTGTTTGGTACTGCCTGGAATCAGGTCTTCTCCTTTTCTTTGGTTTTTGTTTAGCCAGTCTGCCGAGCCCAGCAGACTCATCTATGTGCAAGAGGGCACTTGCAGTGCCATTCCGGTTTTCAATTCCATCAGAATTATTACCTAACGATGCGCATTAAAAAACAAAATTATACTGTATTATAAATTATAAAGAATTAGGGATTCTTTATTAACTACAACAACAAAAAGTAAGCCATGATACTCATGAATGACAGAAATTCCCCATTCTAGATAATGGGTTTCATGACCATAGTTATTATAACAAGACCGGAAGAAATGGCCAAGCTTCCAAATCTAAAAAAACACATGTCAGTATTTTGCCCCATGGACTCTCTTGTCTCCCAAAATTGAAAAGGCATGGGACAGATATAATCAAGATGCAAGTTTCAGCTTGAAAGCCTGTGTGCTTCTTGCAGTACTTCCTTCTACATGCTATATACATGAAGAAAAATCTTGTTAAAAACAAAGACAAAAAATAGACTTTATAATCTTCCACTACTCCTGTTCAAATCAAGTAACCATTATAGGGTACTGGCATTTCAGATTTCTGAAACCTAAAACCACAGAAACCATCTTTCAAGCATGAATTCACATTCAAGAACCAACTCAATTGGAAGAGCTGCTATGCAACTTACCGTAAGCTGCTGCCCACGCTATTGGCATGAAGGTTTTGATTTCATTGTCATCGATTTGCTGTTCATGTGCGGCAGCTGCTGCGGCTGCTGCAGCGGCATCCTCTTCTCCTACGATCACTTCCATATAAACTTCATCAGCAATTTCAGCAACATCTAAGTAGAAATTTATATAAACTTTTGTGACCAGGTTTACAGAGATTACAGGAAAGATACTGTCATTTGAATTCAATTAATAGACAAGTAGAAAGAAGGTTCAAATGTTATATACCTAGAACACAGTTTTCGCATATAAGCACTCAAATATTTGAATGAATCATTCATTTCTTGGTTTTCACCATAATTCATTTTTTCATTGTTGACACTATTCGTTTTTAAATAAAGTTCTTATTGGTGTTTCCCTTGGAATACGGCAGCATAACAATCTCTACAATAATGCTACTTGTTTCCTTTAAATATTGGCCATATTTAAAAATTTTTTTTTGTTAATCCTCACCTGAGGTTATTTTTTTCCATTGATTTTTGGAGAGAGTGGAAGAAAGGGGGAGAGACAGAGAGAGAAACATCGATGTGAGAGAGACACATAGATTGGTTGCCTCCCACACGCACCCCGACTGGGGCTGGGGATGGAGCCTGCAACCGAGGTACGTGCCCTTGACTGGAATCGAACCTGGGACCCTTCAGTCCACAGGCTGACACTCTATCCACTGAGCCAAACCGGCGAGGGCCATATTTAAAGTTTTTTTAAAAAAAAGAACTCCAAGAACATTAAATTTTCTCCCACAAAAAGACCACCTACTTACTTAAGTCTTCATCTTCTTGCTGAGAGTCATTGACAGTCATATAAACCATCTTTTCCCTTGGCACACGAATACTGCTATTCTGATCAAGTAGTTCAACTCCATGGTCATTCTCAGGCTCACTCTCCACAATGTCTACGGTGCCACCTATTAGGGAAGATGACAGCTCCAAGAATTTATGAGAAAACTTCATTTCCTCCTATTTCACATATCACATTTTACATACTTTTCTACTGCTACATTGGAAACCTTGCTTAAATATAATTTTATTTCAGAAAGGAAGAGAGAGTGGGAGAAAGATAGAAACATCAATGATGAGACAGAATCATTGATCAGCTGCCTCCTGCACACCCCCTACTGGGGATTAAGCCCACAACCAGGGCACTGAACCCCAACCTCCTCGTTCATAGGTGGATGCCCAACCACTGAGCCACGCTGGCCAGGCTGGAAACCTTGCTTAAAAGTTATCTTCAGAAAAGGTTTCAAATGTTCTCAATCTAATCCATCCAAAAGTAATCAGGTTGAAGTGTTTAGATCAGGATGAGTAATATGTTGAAGGTGTCCTCTTACCTAAGTCATCCTCTCCAGGGTCAGCTTTAAAAATGTACACCTTGATGACTTCAGGGCAAGAACCATCCACTTTACAAGGATCAATTTCCGACTCTGTCATTCCAGAGGAACCACCATGTTCTATTTTGCCAGCATCATCCACTAAAAAGGCAGGGAACACATTACAAATAACATTAGTAGGTATTTAAATGTTAGCATTTTCAAAAGTCTTTTTTTACAAATATAATCTTTAACTTGATTCACATAAAAATGAACGATTTTACCTAGACAAGTAGACATGTGGAGCATGATGGGAAATGTGGCCAATAGCTAAGCTAAAGCCTGTCACAAAGGGTCTTGTGTAACCAGGCAGAGATCAGACTTGATCCTTGGCTGGTGGTTTCTCAATCTTGTCAGGTGTCAAAATCTCTTTGGGAACTTAGAAACACAGGCCAGCAACCAGCAGTTCTACAGAATCAGAATCTGCAGGAGTGGGACCTGATATATAGACAGATTAAGAGGTACCCTACCCTAGGGATTCTGATCAGAGTTTTGAGAACCTCTGCTATAGGTGATGGGACACTTTTAAGCCAAGCAGTGACAAGGTGAGACCACCATTTTTGCTATACCATGCTGTCCTTGAGAAAGGTGGATCCAAAGGGGTTAGGACATGAAACAGGATACCACTTGTGAATCTACTTCAATAATGCAGGCAACAGATACCAAGGCCTCGAATCGGGCAGAGACAATGCAGATGGGGAAGAGGGCTGGAGTTGAGGCTTATCTTAGAACTAAAATGGCAGCACTTAATGCCCAACTAAAAATTGAACATGACAAAGGATAACTATAGGATTTCTGATTTGGGTGATGAACAACTGCGGGAAGAAATGTTAAGAGAAATGAGGAAAAGGATCTCTCTTCCTACATGTTAATTTAATTAAGGTCCAAGGGATAACATCTCTGAAAGCTCTCAGAGCTGGTGTCTATCCCTATCCCTCTGTACTCATAGCACCCTTTGATTGTTTCTCTGAGTGTACAATTCACTATATTGCTACTATCTGGGGTTTTCCACCTATCTTTCCCATTGACAGAGTAGAACCTGTATTTTCATTATTCAGTCTTTTAAGATAGAGTCTGGTGATAGTAGATGATCAGAATATTGATGAATCAATGATTTCATGAGTGGCTAAGACGTGAAGTCAGTTGCTGGATATTCCAGTCTGAAAGCTGAAGGCTGACACACAGATTTGAGAGCCCATCAGCTCCATGCTAACCAAGCCTTGAGATCATAGAATGAGAACCTGCAGTATGAGGCAAGAGCGGGCTGAGAAAATCCTGGAAATGTCATAGTCTAAGGGAGGGACAAGAAGAGTTCAGAAAGGAAAGCTGGAGAGGTTGATGGAGAGTCATAAAGGAAGCCAGGGAGCTAAAAGTTCCGAGAATTCTAGTAAGACCCATGGCAATAATACAGCATGCATTATTCAAGGAGGAATGTCTGCATTGACCAGTCACCTGGAAGTCATTGATGTTCCTGGTGAAAAGTGGTGTAGTGAAGGCCATATGGGGTCAGATGTGGGTTGAGGATTCAATGGAAGCTATGAATTTCTTTATGAAGTGTAATTTTACCGTGAACAGAGAGGCAGTGACTAGAATGGGTTGCACGGTCAAGGACTTTCTGTTTGAGAAAAATACTTATGCATGCTCAATCTGTAGGAGGAAATATAATAGAAAGTGAGGGGCTGAAACCAGACATGATATGAAATTTATAGATCAAGATCTCAGAGGAAAAGGGAAACGGAAACAAAACTAGGTGCAAAGATAAAGGAGCCCTGGCCGGTGTGGCTCAGTTGGCTGAATGTGATCCTGTGCAATAAAAGGACTCCAGTTTTGATTCCCATGCCTGGGTTGCAGGCTCGATCCCCGGTAGGGGGGTACAGGAGGGGGCCAATCAATGCTTCTCTCCCTCTCCCTCCCTCCCTCTTAAAAAAAAATCAATAAAAGCATATTTTTAAAAAAGATAAAGGAATTTTCCTTAAATAGGAGAAATTTGCTATACTTCTGAGATGAGAAGGTAAACATGGATGAGAACATAGCTACATTGTGTTTAGGGAAAGGAGGAAGGTTGTAATGCAGAAAATTGGAGGAGTTCATGACTGGTGGCTTCAACCGTAGATGTGAAACAGGAAGGAAGGACTTGGTTACCAGTGAGAGAATGGTAGACTGAGTTAAGAGCTTAAAAAGCTAGAGAAAATGAGTTGATCCAGGACAAGCTTGATGATATGAAGGGTCAGAGACCAGTTGGTTAAACTCTGCAGTTTAAAAAAAGAGAGGTTCTCTGAACTCTGAACATAACTACCTATATTCAAGTATCTTGACTATGTTTTATAAAAATGGTTTGTAGGGGGGAAGAATCGGCATTATGTCCTTATTTCTAGCCTGATGTGTACCTGCCCTTTTTCAAAGCTAAATATTTTTATGATATACCCAAGCTGATTGAGCCAATGTTATTTTCTTAAAGGTAGCTTTGGAATTTTAAGCTGAAATAACATTATAAGGATGAAGATCTCACCAAACTAGCAGGAAAGTCCTGAATAAATTTATGTCTTCAAAGAACTCATCTCTGACAGGTGATATTGTTGATGAAGCTTGGCCTCTTCTGGCAAGGTTTGTCCAAACTGATTCTAACAAGTACTAGAAAATCAAATGCCCTTGTGTTTACAAAGAACAAGGTCAGGCTAGCTGTTTTTGGGTACACTAGTTTGTCAGTACTCATAAGATAAACCTTTGATGATTGGAAAATCTAATCATTTTTGAGCTTACAAAATGTCATGTATTTACCTATAACTTGAGCTAAAAGACTTTTCTGTTTGTTTTCATAAATGTGTGGGAAACACATTTCAAATATACAGGCTTACCGGAGCCAAGCAGAGTTATTCTACCATTTGACAAAAGTAGAATTCAGATTTTCACCTTGAGAATTTGCCCCACTAACTCAACCTATGAAATTATTCTAAATATGAAATATTACAGAAGCGATTTGTTTTAAAAAATACTTTGCTGGTTCTCTTACTCAAAATTTCACTCTAATTTTAATGCTACCATTAAAAATGAATTTCTATTAAAAACAGATAAAGAAGGCTTAGATAAAATTGAGTCATCATACCTATAATTTCTGCGTTAAGTGCCTTCTTCTAATGCAGTAAAATGAAGAACTAGAGCTTTAGAATAGACCTCTCCAAAATTCCTGAAAATTAAGACTACATCTAATAATAACTACCATTTGCATGGCATTTCACAATTTCCTTAGCATTTCCTATGTACTTTTACTTATTTGATTCTCATCTTTTCCAGATAAAAAAATAAAGGCTCTGAGATGGTATGTGACTTGCCCAAATAGGTGAACTAATAAGTGAGAAGTGGGAGACAGAGTGAGGAGGTACCTGTCTTTAGAATCCAGATCTTTATTTTCATCTTTTGATTTTTAAAGAAATTTATGTTCACTGTATATAATTTAGTATTTTAAAAAATCAACAATAGCCCCACCAACCAGAGATTCTATCATTATCTTAGTAAATTTCCTTCCCAGTTTTTTCTTTTAAGTAAAATTGGCATCACATTTTCCTCCAGCCTTATGGAATAATAATCTTTGTATCTCATCCAGCAGTTTTAAACTGTAAAACTAAAGAAAAAAATGACTTAGCAATGATCTCATTATTAATAGCAAAACTATGGCAAAATATAGGCATATTTTATACTGCTTCAAGGGAGCTTCAGTAAAATCCCTGAAGACCAAAAATTAAGGGTTGCTTATTTGCAATACTAACAGATGCTATGGAGTCTAAAAATATAGTTCATTAAGACTTCAGAAAACTCAGTAGTTTCTGAAAATAAAAATTACTTGGGGGTGGGGGGAATAGGGGATACACTACTTCAAGCAAACTGCTTCATAAAGGAACACTGATCTAATTTAAAAATCAGCAAAACGAAGCTGATTTGGAGAACATTTGATGGAGAATCTATATAATAAGAAATAACAATGGTTGTGATAATAACACCAAATATTTACCTATCACATACCACATGCCAAGCATGATACTAAGCCCTTAAAATATACCATTTACTCCTCACAACAATCTTATAAAACAGGTGATACTGTTTTGTTATTCTCACCTCTCAAAGCTTCAAAACAGATTTCATTATAATTTTTGCCAAGATAGAAAAATATACGGTATCAGATTGCTATAGAATTGCATTTTGTGTACATTAACATCATTAAAAGAGACATCACACCAAAATCCCTTAGACACTGCCCCCGGTCAGCTTTCTTAAAACAAAGATCCAGTCACCTTACTCTCTAGCAGGTAATGGTGCCCCATTTCCTACCAAGTAAAATAAAAGTTGCAGTCTAGCAACCAAACTCTGACCAAACTGCCTTCTGCCTTCATAGTCTTATCTCCCCAGCACCCCCCGACTACGCCATGTACCCTGAAGTTATTAGTATGTTATTTCCATTCCTTTGTGCTTCTGCAACTCTGCTTTAAAATATATACATATTTATTGTAGAAATTGTACAGCTTATTATTTAAGAAAAGTATAAAAATAAATTAAAATGTGCTCAAAGCCCACCATATGGAACTATCAATAGAAATTACAGATCATTATTCAGACATTTCTAGGCATATTTAGGCATTAAAAGAATGGGAGACAGACTGGACAGAGATTTTTTTTTTTTTTTTTTAGTGAAAATTGGATAGTGTAACATGCTATTTTTAAACAAAAAATATTTTATTAGAATTTACTCAAACTTTAATCCCATTCCCTGGCTTACCAATCCCTTGCCCCACCTCTTTTTTATGGTGAGGAGAGGGGAGGACTACACATATTTGCCTTATTTGAGCACTTTATTCTTGGTATAAATCTAATTGAAATCAGATTAAACTGAAAACTCTTAATTCATTAATTTTAGTATTGATTTCTAAATAAATCTGAATGCCTACAGTAAAGACACAGTAACTTTAGATAAACAGAAACTTTAATTTTATCAGAACAAGCTTAAAGCTTGTTTAACACATCTCTAAAATATTCTTAGTTCACTAAATTAGACTTTTCTCACATTTCAGAAATATCCCCATGCAGATATATTTTTAAAATTCTAAAATTTTATTCTGTGGTTTACCAAATGATTTCAAGGTACAAAATGAAATTGATCGAGTATATACATAAAAGTAATGGTAAGATTTATACAACCATCAGCCTGTAGGACAAAGAAATAAGCAAATACTTTAGCATGTCTCCTGTGCTAATATCCCCTAGAATAATTCTAAACCATTAGACTGTATTGATCCTCAGAGTTCATGCACTAAACATAAGGGTTTGGATTCATTCATTCACTCCCTGAACCACTTTTTATTGGATGTCTACTATGACCAAAGTTGTGCTGAATTAGGAGCTAACATCAGACCAAATGGTCAAAATACCTAAACTAGGAAAGGCCAGGGCCATTAGGCTCCATATCTGCAAGGGTGCCATTCACACTATAGCTGGACAGCTGACAGCTGCATGCAGCAATCCTGTAGACAGATCTCTAGCATGTCTAAATGTATTCCTCCTCTAGTAATTGGTTTGCCATCTGCCCAGATGCACAAGCCAGAAACCAGGAAGGGAGCTTCAAACCCTCCACCCCCCTAACTTTAATCCAAATTCCACTTCCTAAATATGTCATGAAGTACTTTCTGCCAAACTCTACTGATAGAACCTCATTTCAAACTAGCATCGTCTGTTTCTTACCTGGACTACTACAATCATCTCTCACAGCGTATTTTTTGTTTCTAATTTTAGTCTTCCCTTGTCTGCTCTCAATATTGCCACTAAGATTACTTTTGTAAACTATAATCCTAAGCATATTATTATTAATCGGCTTACAACGCTAATAGCTCCCCACATCAGAAAGGTAAAGCAGGCTTATTGTATTCAAAGGCCTTTATGATTTGTGCCCAATTTTGCCACTCTTACTTCTCATCATTTCCTCCATTCTCATCATTAAAGACATTTGCACTCCAAAGAAAAAGTCTCTGAACACTCAAAGACCTTCCACATTTCTCTGCCTTTAAATATGTTCTCTGCCATTCCTCCCCACTCATTTTATTCATCCTTCAAATTGAGCTCATCCCAAATTATGTTTAAAAAATATAATAATAATCCCTGTCTTTGATAAATACTTATGAAATAAATATGTGGGATTTGCTTCAAAATAGAGGGAGGAAAATGAATAGGAGATATGAAATAAATTTATTTATATCTTCAGCCAAGCTCCCACAGAACTTTGGTTTACACTTTCATAGCCATTTAGCTCACTCAAGTGTACCAAAAATCTCAACATTTTCTCCCGTAGTGCTTCCAAAATACTTTGTATATCCAGTTATATCTTTTCACACTCAACTATATAATTACCTGTTTCTGTCTGTCTTCTCTCCAAGACTGTGAACTCTTAAAAAGCCAGAAACTTTCACTGTTTATCTCTAACAGCTAACAAGATTCCTAGTTTATCATGGCTGATTAATAAATGCTATTGAATGAAGACATAAGAAAAGTAAACATAGGCAAGAGTAAAAATAATCGTTTAGATGATTCTTTTTTCTCATATAAATTTGAAAAAAAATAATTTTTTAGGTAGAAAAACAATGGAATAAGGTGTGGAGGCTGTCCTCGTGGCTTCTGCTATTAAGGAGTAACTAAGAAAATGTGTAAGCCTCCTGCCCAAATTATTTCCTAACATTGCTAAAATTGGGTATTCATGAATATTGTAAATTTTAATAATCACTGAAATTCAATATGCCTCCTCCGTCCACCAATAATCACTTTTTACCCCAAACTCTACTGTGTTGTAGTATTAACTTTACACACACATACATATACACACGGACCAAAAAAAGACAATATGAGAGTGGAGTAGACACTTTGTTTTTTCCTTTATTTTGTTTTATTTATTTTAGTTTTTTTCCTTGCTTGTTTTCTTCTTTTTTTTATTTTTATTTTTGGTAAGCACTGGAATAAAACTTTTCCCATTGATTTTTTTAGAGAAGGTGAGTGGGAGGGGGAGAGAGAGAGAAACATCGATGTGAGAGACACAACACCAACTGGTTGCCTCCCCCATGCGCAGGGATCGAGCCTGCAACTGAGGTACCTGCCCTTGACTGGAATCAAACCCATGACCCTTCAGTCTGTAGGCCGACGCTCTTACCACTGAGCCAAACCAGCCAGGGCTGGAATAAAACATCTGATTTCAAATCTTCACCCTAATGCTAACTGGATGTGTAACCTTGAACAAGTTACATAAACTGAGCCTCAGTTACCCAAGTTGTAAAATGGTGATAACACCAACATTATATGGTTGTTGTAAGGAATACATATATATAAAGTTTTGGGACACAGATACTATTTATTAAAGGTTTACTATTACCTATTTTTATTATTTCCAATTTGTTACAAATCTCCAACTGAAAAATTTTTCTTGGGATAAAAAATCTTGTTTTAAAAAATTTAAAAATTGGCCATAATGACAATCCTAAACATTTCTCCCCTGAAAAGAGAGCTTTATTAATAAACCTCACCAAATAAACGTAATTATATCTTCTGATAAAAATGTCAATTGACTCAAGGGTCATTAGAAGCATTCAGCACACATTACCACCTGAGCTCTTCCTTTGATATATTAATTCAAATGGACTTAAATTATATATATGCCACCAGACCAAAAGTTTAATAAGCATTAGTTAAGAACCAACCTAATGATTTATTAACATTCAGTTTTTATAAAAGCAGTTGCATATTGTAGAAAATAGTGTTTTGAACACAATTTTATCCTAATGAAAAAGTCAGTGGCCTTAGAATATAAAAACTAAATGGAGAGATCAAGATATAGTACTGTCATCCAAAGTTTTATTAAAGTTATGGTCTGTACAAAGTAAAATTTCCAATTTTATAATCAACATGTTAAAAATGGTGGCATACTTTCACTTAACCAAACTAGTTTAAAGGGTTCTAAGCTTAAATTATTTGCTACAGCCCTGGCAGGCATGACACAGTGGTTAGAGCGTCAGCCACACACTGAAGG
The DNA here is from genome assembly GCF_000412655.1 of Myotis brandtii. Lineage (NCBI taxonomy): Eukaryota > Metazoa > Chordata > Mammalia > Chiroptera > Vespertilionidae > Myotis > Myotis brandtii. Next base: position 479,301 of record NW_005355666.1, on the reverse strand, counting down.
ATCATGGGTTCGATTCTGGTCAAGAACATGTACCTGGGTTGCAGGTTTGATCCCCACCCCACCTGGGGCGCATTCAGGAGGCAACCAATCGATGTCTCTCTCTCACATCAATGTTTCTCTCTCTCTCTTCCACCCACCCTCCCTCCCTCTCTCTCTAAAAAAAGTCAATGGGAAAAAATAACCTCAGGTGAGGCTTAACAAAAAATATATATTTATTTGCTATAATTTTTAATGTCTTTTTAAAAACTGTTTAAAATAACAAAGTAATATTTTATTAAAATGTGTATTAGAAATGAAGCATCATATTGGTTTATATTAGAATAGAGGTTCTCTGGCCCAAGTTTTTGGCAGAAGGGAACCCCATGCTTCAGAGGCGTATTAGTTGTTTCCTTTGATGTTACTATAAAAGGTAGGCACACCAAGTACCCTAGTCTTCCATAAGAATGCATTATGTTGCCACTGCTTATTAATTCTGCTAATCCTTTTAAAACTGAACTATGCATTTTTGCCTGGACTTTAAGTTTTAGACTTTAATATTTAAGGTAGTAAATTTTGCAAATTCACTACCCACTCCTAACAGCATAAAACTAGTATAAGGATGAGCAGATCCATGGAATAGAATTAAGAGTCCAAAAATTAACCCCTCACATTTATTATCAATTATTTTCAATAAGACCCTGGCTGGGTAGCTCAGCTGGTTAGAGTGTCATCCTGATACACCAAGGTTACAGGTCCCATGCCTCGTCAGGGCACATATAAGAACCAACCACTGAATGCATAAATAAGTGGAACAACAAATTGATGTCTGTGTCTCTGTCTCCCTTCCTCTCTCCTTAAAAAAAAAAAAAAAATCAATAGATAAAATTTTAAAGAATTTGTTTCAATAAGGGTACCAAGAATATTCAATGAGTAAAGAACACCATTTCAACAAATGGTGCTGTGACAACTGAATATCTATGTGCCAGAGAGAGTAGTTAGCTCGTGACCTCACACCATATATAAAAATAAACTCAAAATGGATCAAAAGTCTAAATGTAAGAGTTAGCCCAGCCAGCGTGGCTCAGTGGTTGAGCATTGACCTATGAACCAGGAGGTCGAGGTTCGATTCCCTGGTCAGGGCATATGCCCGGGTTGTAGGCTCAGTCCCCAGTAGGGAGCGTGCAGGAGGTAGCCGATCAATGATTCTCCTTCATCATTGATGTTTCTCTCTCTCCCTCTCCCTTCCTCTCTGAAATCAATAAAAAATATATATATATTTTTAAATAGTGGGTCTTTATTTATTTGACATTTAGTTCCTAAAGGCACACTAATTTCCATACTGGGTCAGAGCTGTGGTCTAGCCAACTGAGGACTTGATCTCTGAAAGCAATACCAAGAAATATGTGTAAGAAGACACAGTTATCCTCCCAGATGTTAAACATTTAGAGGTGTGCTCCAAAACACCTTACTTTTCTTCAATAACCTGAGTCCATCATACTTGAAATCATGTTTTAGAATCATTTGTTTCAATGCTATACCAGAGCCTTTTCCCAAGCTATTATATAAGTAGTATTTTACATAAGCATATAAGTATTACATAAGTACTAACATACATGCATATACAAGAATATAAGTAGTTTGGTTATACATTTTTTTCCAATTTAAACTCCTTTTACGTTTCAATAGGGTTCCTAATTCTAATAAAGGCTGGTAACAGCCTAATCACATCCTTCATGATTTCAAAGTTCAGTTCTATTCCTTTCCGTCTTTGTTTTTCTAGACTGAAGAAATTTCATCTTTCTATTGTGTCCTTATAAGAGAGAAATGATGCTTTAATCTGTACAATTTTACTTTTCTTAATTTTGAGTTATCTTACAGGCTCCAAACTGAAACAACAATGCAGGAAGGTTTATGAAATTTACTTTTATAGAAGTCAAGAAATTTTCATCTCTGATGTAAGTTAGGAAAGACAGCCTTCAAAAATACCTTTGAGAATCACTGTACCCCAAGACTTACAGGAAATCATAAGGTAGTCCTCACAGTTGTTCTTGTCATCATCTTGCTGGTCCACAGGGATCCCATTGGCATCTATGACTGCTTCCGAGGCACAATCTGCTACCAACACTTCTTCTGAAACTACATCCGTTGTCAGAGGATCAGTGACAATTTCGGCCTCAACTACACTATCATGAACCACATGTTCAACGTGTCCAACGTCAGACACATGTATAGATTCACTTGTCAAGACGTGTTCTGGTATAGACATTGATGAAGTGATATCGGAAGCTAAAACATCATCTGGGACTGTGCAATGTTCTAAAGAAACTTCTTCAGTTACATCTGAGTCCAGCACTTGCTCAGGAATGATGACCGTTTCAGATACATCTGATTCTTCCATGATATCTGGGCACTGAACATCTTCTATAACAACGTCCTCGATAACATCTTGGATTACAACTGAGTCTGGGTCATCAGGAACAAAATTATGCACAGTTATGTCTGAATCCACAACATCTGAAACAAAAACGGTTTCTTGAACTTCCACAACAATTTGATCACCATCCATGTGTGCAGCATCAGTTCCTTAAAAGAAAAAATTTAAAAGCACAATTTCAAGTAGGCATGTATGACTGCCTCAGCTAATGTAAATGTTATTTAATTTCTACCAGGAAAACAGACTAGTTCCTCAGTTTTCTCAAACATTCATATAGATTAAAAAATTAAAAGGAATCTATTTTTGAATATCAGAAATGAAAAATTTTAATATTAAGAACTTTTTATACTCATCCCAAATCAATTGATAAGAAAATAGAAAAACCAAGCAATTGAGGCAGTCACAAAATAAAAATGTTCATGAAAGTAAAATTCTAGGCTCACTAAAATTAAATCCATATGCATATACTTAAGGGATGATTATAAAAATTAATAAGTAAAGCAACTTCAGGTGGCAAATATACCATATTCCTTTATTATGTGTTTTTCATCTTTCATCTTGCTCCATCTCTCCCTCAACTAATACTTTATCTTCTTTCCATCTCTCCCATGTATTTCTTTAGTTCCCCTCCATTTTTCTCCTCTTTCCCCCTTTGTTCTGATATAATATCTCATCAATATCCTACATTTATGACTATGGAAATTTAGAAATTATCCTCTGAATCTAAGATATGAAAGGACTGGGGCATAAATAAAAGAGGGCTAGGACGGGGGCTGGGTGGAGGGGGGCAAAAGTGGGTAAAATGGGGGACATCTGTAATAGTGTCAACATGGGGAGGGGGAAAGACAGCTACAAGGCCACAGCTAGAGGAAAGGCAACTAGTTAAGGAGCCTCTGTGAATAGATAAGATGAATAAAACTGCAACTGCTCTGGAGCAGTAGAGGGTGAGGTTAGTTGGAGCGGGGCCTACCCCAACTTCACCAGGGTACTCTGCCTCCATCCAGCCTCCTTGCATCGCCCCATACCCTAATGCCCCAGGCAGTTCCTTAGAGTATAAGAAACACTACTCTAGTCCACTCTGCAGTTAAGAATAAAGGTACAGGGTTGAATCAATTAAAGCCCAGTGAGATTAAATGACTTCACCAAGATCACACGGTTTGTACAGATTATGGTACTCAGTAAATATTACTCCGAATAAATGCCACAAATGGGACTCCAAATCAGAAATCCTTGTCAAAACACATAAAATACAATAAAACAAATCTGGTTATCTTGGCTCCTGGTCCAGAGAAAAGCAAATGGGGTTTTATAAAAATCTTAGTTAAAAAGCAATTAATTTTAATTAGTGATTCTGGATGTGACTCAGATCAGGCTGAATCCAAGCAGCTGCCTAACTCAATGACTGTGTATCACTGGCCAGGCCCTCAGAGAGACGCATGATTTTGTTTAACAAACACAAATGATCAACAGAAGTCAAAGAACCTTTAAAAATGTAGGAAATCTTGAAGCCAATTAATAGCTATTTTAATTACATCTAGAATAAAAAATGTTTGCTTTATTTTCTATAGAACTTCTACTAAGTGCTTTTATACTCCTTTGTTTTCAATATTCTCAATATTAACATCAAGCAATAGATCACTATAATCTCCATTTTACAGATATAAAGATGAAAGCATTTAGTGGCAAGAGCAATAGTTAAAAAATCTAAACCAGAGAACAGGGTTTAGACACTTATTAGTTTTGTGACCTTGGGCAAGTCATTTAACCTCTGAGTTTCGGTTTCCTCATCAGTAAAATGAGGATAGTAGTATCTGCCATGCATACCTCACAGGACTGTTGTGATGATCAAATGGGAAATGTATGGGAAGTATTCTGAAAAACTGTAATGAGAGGTTTCATTATTATTAGGACAAATGAAAATGGAGGCCCTGGCAGATTAAGTGACTTGCTCAAAGATAAACAAACACCATAAGTGTTAACAACCAGGGCTAAAATGAAATAGCTCTTCAATCTACCACTTAGCCCATGACCCAGGATTGCTCATGACAAGATTAAGCTAGCAAATACTGTACATTTTTCCTCAAAAGAGCTTCTTTCTCTTTCAAGCACATTAATTATACATGTTCTAATAAAAGAAGAATTATAACTGCATTTGTTATCAAACTGAAATTACCAAACTTGAGTCAAAGACTATTCTAAATTGTTAAGAAAAATAAACATACCCCTCCAACACATACACACACTGGATTTAGAGATTAAAGAAGTGAAAATTAAAAACCACTAATACTGAATTTCCTGATATAAATTACTTCTTTAATATACTGCAATACGATCATTTTAAGCCCAATGGAAAACTCATTAATATTTTATTTATAAGGGTAGCTAGCTAGTGTGATATAAAACCATCTTATATCATAAAACCTAGTGTAATCACTTTACGATGTTATGTAATTGGAATGATGGATAACCTAAAATTATGAATAATTTTTTTCTATTTTTAAAACTTCATGAACTTAATTTTCCTTGTATAGTTTGGAGAGTGGGGTAAGACTGTCTTCCTGAAGCAAAAGGCTCCTCTTCTCAACCTGTGAAAGATAGGTTGTAAAAGTAGGATGGGGTCAGAATGTGGAGGGCCTGAGGTTTATAATTTAACTGCTGGGTAATGGAAAACAAAGAAATTACATGATCCATGTGTTACTTTACGATGAGTACTCTGGCTGGGGGACTATATAAAAGAGACTAAAGGCCCTGGCCGGTGTGTGGCTCAGTTGGTTGAGTGTCATCCGTGCACCAAAATGTTGCTAGTTCACTCTGGTCTGTGTTCTCAGTGGTTAGAGTGTCAGTCCACACACTGAAGGGTCTCAGGTTCGATTCCCAGTCAAGGGCACATACCAGAGTTACGGGTTCACTCCCTAGTTGGGCCATATCTGAGAGGCAACCAGTTGATGTGGCTCTCTCACATTGATGTCTTTCTCTCTCCCTCCCTCCCTCCTTCCCTCTTTAAAATCAATAAAAATATTTCTTTTTTAAAAAAGAGAGACTAAGGACAAGAAAAAGAATAACTTCAAAGTTATTGCAGACTAGGAATGAGATGACAGAGCCTGTCTATGTGGTGGGAAGTAAATATTAGCAACATTTTCAAAGAGAAAACTAACAGGACTTAGTGCTCTAACTGGGCAAGATGAGAGTAACTGAGGATAACACTGAGGTTTTGAGACTGATGCTGTTACTGACAAAAATTTAAGAGTTGGTTGTAAGGGAGCCAAATTTTTAAGGAGGAGAATAATGTGTTTACTTTAATATTTGTAGACTTGACGCAAGATACCTAAGTGTGAATATCAATGTGAGAGCCTAGCAATTTGTCCACTCGATAACCAACTCCAAATCTGGTAGTTGGAAAATAGAGCAACCCAAATAGTTATACCTGTTGCAGCAAAAAATGAGTTTGGCTCTTGTGGTTGTAATTCAAGTCCATCTTCATCCATGGCCTTTAATTTTCATCAGTCACAGCTCCTAAATTAGGGGGAAAAAGTAAACCAAGTATTACTTTTATTATATCATGTATTTAAAATGCACCATATTTACATTTCTGAAACACTCATAACTATGTCACAGATGAACATCTATCAAAAACATATCTACCTAGCCCTGGCCAGTTTTGCACAGTGGTTAGAGTGTCGGCCCTTGGACCAAAGGGTTGTGGGTTTGATTCCTGGTCAAGGAAACGTACCTGAGTTGCAAGTTCAATCCCTAGCTCCTGGTCAGGGGCACATAGCAGGCAACCAATCAATGAGTCTCTCTCACATGAATGTTTCCCCACCCTCTCTCTCTCGCATCTCCCCCTCCCATCCACTCTCTCCTCAGGAAGGATTTAAAAAACAAAACAAAACACATCTATCTAAAATAAAAGGGAACTTAATTGATTTCCAATGATAATAGGCATCTATAAAACAAGGCAAGGCAGAGAAATCAAACAAGTCAACTTTGCCTAGGCTTTTTGCTTGAGATACTGCTTGCATATATCAAGTGCACACATTCTGATTAATTTTGACACATGCTTTTAAACCTATGTAATCACTATACTACCCAGATCAAGATATAGAACATTTCCAGCACCCCAGCACTTGTCTCCTCTCAGTCCATACATCCCACACTCCCACAAGGGTAACTGGTTTTATTAAGATTCAACTTAAACACACTCTGTACCTTATTGGGGGGAAATTTCTACACGATTTTCATATTACTTTTCTAAATTTAATGTAGTCTGCTTTCAACCAATACATTCAAGATCAGTAAAAACTCAAAGTGCATAATTATAGTAAATACCATTTGGGATTTCTGCCTAACTTATAATGACATCTCTTAACTAACCTTCTGATCTAGAGAAGTAAATTCCCACAGTGTATTTATACTCTCCTGGCCATGTAGTTGATTGGCACTGGCTATAAAATGATAAAAATAAGTTCATCTTTGAGCACAATAAAATCAAAGTCCTGTCCCTGAGAACTAAAACCATGAGCAAGGGTCTCTCAGTCTCTTTCTCCTGGTAGCTATTATATAGGAGCTGAGAAAGGCCCTTTTCCAACTTCAGCTTAGACTAGTGAGATAAAGTTTACAAATGAAAAAGAATCCAGTGAATGCCCTCATAAACAGAGTAGAGAGAGAACAGGGAAGGGAGGCTTACCAGTATTTTTTTAGCTCCTGGCTCTAGAACTTTCTGAGGTCCAACTACAGAACCTTATCTGCCTTGAGTTTGTGCAAGACATCCCAATGACCTCACTACTTAAGCCAAAACTTACAGCAAAAAGAACTTAACCCATAAAATAATATACTACTTAATACTAATGACTGTTTCAAAAGAGCAGACATCAAAGATTGTGGTTTACTCATATTGTAAGTATTGCATAAACCTCCTCCCCCTCATTGGTTTCCTTATCTCTATCTACATTTTCACTTTCTAATCCAACCTAAACAGTACTATTAGACACATCTTTCTGTTACCTTTATCATTTTTTGTTGATAACATAAGCTCTGCATGCTTATTAAAATTTCAAATGACAAGAGTCATTTTTATAATGCATCAGCTAGGTCAGTGGTCAGCAAACTCATTAGTCAACAGAGCCAAATATCAACAGTACAACGATTGAAATTTCTTTTGAGAGCCAAATTTTTTAAACTTAAACTATATAGGTAGGTACATTGTTATTAACTTAATTAGGGTACTCCTGAGGCTTAGGAAGAGCCACACTCAAGGGGCCAAAGAGCCGCATGAGGCTCGCGAGCCGCAGTTTGCCGACCACGGAGCTAGGTGATGTCATTCCTGCTAAAAAATTTTTAATGGCTCCTGCCATCTTCTAAGTCTGGGGACTAAACTATCTGTCCATCATATTCCCTAACTTTCTTTCGAGCACCTTCCCCCACCATGACACACACACATTTCAGCTAAACAAAAATGCCCAATGTCCCCATAAGACCCCAAACTCTATTTGACTCAGGGTTTCTTCTACCTGGATGGAACACCTTTCCCCTATCATCTTGCTAGAGCCTTTCCCCAAAATCCCCTTCCCCACCAAAAAAGAAAAAGCTGAAAATCTCTCTCTCCTCTGAATTTCCACAGCAATTTATCCTTTTTCCTTTTTTTCTGATTGTACTTGTTTGCTATAAACCATAGTTATTTATATATGCTTTTCAAATGCTAAAACATATGTGTGTGTTTGTGTATATATTCCTTAAAGAAATATCCATGAGAAACTCAATTAATATTAATAATTGGATTTTCAACATGTCAACTGAGACATATTTATTATCAAGAAAGAGCATGTTTCATGTTATTTATTCAAACTGCTTCAAATTAAAAGGACCAATAAAGAAAAACATTTTCAACTATGAAAAATGGAAAGTTGTCAATACTCTCTCCCCACCAAAATCACCCCTGGCCATAATTCTTTTTCACCTTTAAAAAATGTAATTACAGCCAAACCGGTTTGGCTCAGTGGATAGAGCGTCGGCCTGCGGACTGAAAGGTCCCAGGTTCGGTTCCGGTCAAGGGCATGTGCCTTGGTTGCGGGCACATCCCCAGTAGGGAGTGTGCAGGAGGCAGCTGGATCAATGTTTCTCTCTCATAGATGTTTCTAACTCTCTATCCCTCTCCCTTCCTCTCTGTAAAAAATTAATAAAATCTGTTTAAAAAATAAAAAATAAAATAAATAAACTGAGTTCTAATTCTCTTCCCAACTTCCCAACTGCTGTTTACTCTGCCTCCCCTCACCCATTATTGCAGCCTTGCCCAAGGTGGTGAGCTCAGTCCTTTTGTTTTCTGCTTCCTCTTTATTCCAAGGTTTCAACTACCATTTACACAAAGGTGATTCCCCACACACACACACTCAGGCTAGTAGTACCTGACACTTTCACCAGACTGCTGAATATTTTCATCGGGATAAAGCCCTGCTTCTCCTGACATGACCACTATGGACTTTTCCTTCTTCTCTGCTTATACTCAGTCAGGTTGTCAGACCTTATCCATTCCTTGTCCACAACTTCTCAGGAATCTATCCCCCCCCCCCTTTTTTTTATTCCCACTGTCACCATTTACTCTCAGCTTCATATTTACTGATCCCAGGGGACAAAAATAACCTCTCAACTGGCCTTTCATTTTCTGCCACTCCCACAACAAATGACTAGGAACCTTACTACAAGTAAGGGCTGGTGCCAAGTACTGAGGCAGACTAATCCTTCAAAGCATTGCTTTGATCACGGCACTCCCCTGCTCAGAAAGCTTCAGCAGTTCCCCAATATTCAGTGTGCTCTAAGAAATTCACCCAAGCACCATGATAAACTTATCTGCTATATTCTCATCATTGGACATCATACCCATTTCCTAACAGATATTATAGCCCAAATATATCTTTATATTTAATATTTTTATATTTAATATATTTTTATTGATTTCAGAGAGTGAAAGGAAGGGGGAGAGAGAGAGAGAGAGAGAGAGAGAGAAACTCAGGTGATCAGTTAAGTATTCAACGAACAGTTTTGACCGGTTATTTTTCCTTCTGTTTTGTCACCAAATCAGAAAAAACATGTTCTGTACTTCCAAGCAGAGATGACTATACTAAACTTTGGGGTTAGAAGTAATTCCTCTGACAATCAGAATGAAACCAATGTTCTTAGAATGGTGTCTACTCAGAAGGTTCTAAGGACTGTGATAAAAGGGTGCTCCTGACTTTGCTGCAGGAACTGAGGTCAGAGACCAGTTGAATCTGAAGACAAACAAGTAGAAAGAATCTAACAATTTGGGTGAACACATTAAACTTTGGTCCTAAAATGACAAGCCTTCTTAAAACCTTATTTTTCCAAAGCCCCTATTCGTGCTCAGATTAAAAGTTGCCAAAACACCCTCTGAGTTTAGTTGCATTAATATTCTATGAATACTAAACACTAAACCTTTCAATGCCTTTGTCTTTAAGACTGTAGCTTGATATTAGGAACTGCATACACTTTCTATCTAGTTTTTCATAAGTAAAGCAGTATAGCCTCCTTAATGAAATGTTGCTATTTAATGCACTCAACAATTTGTCAATCCATGTTCATTATATAATATTCTGAATATCATAATGTATAACTCAACTCTTTGGATCACACTTTGATTTTGTAGTGAAATTTAAAAAAATAGTTTAGTAGCTTTTGTTGAGATTATGGACAGAAATCCTATTTATGTTTCCTCTAATGAAATATTCAGCCTTTAGTTGCATGGAGTGGAGTGTTTGAAGCACTTGGTGTGATCAAAGGATAAAGACAGTGTTTTGACATAATATGAAGTGGAGATTAATTTAGACTACATTTTACCCGATATAAACTAAATAAAAATGTCAGGGGAAAACTTTTTAAAAGGGTAATTTCTGGCAAGTGCAGTACATGATGAAGAAAGGTCGGTATTATCTTATTGAACTCCTTAATGAGCAATGTGTCTCCTCGTATTAAAAAATCTTTTTGATAATGCAGAATTATGGGTGGGGTTTTTTTTAGATTAAAGCATTCTTGCTTTTATGTTACTTTATTCAAGCTAATAAGTGCCTTCTTTAGTTTTCTAGCACTACTTGTAAAACTCATGTAATGCAGCATTTACAGTTTTTAAACTTTTAAATATCCTTAAAACTATAAAACTTCTTTAAATTACTCTCTTGCCAGATCACCAACATAGTAACTTAACTAATACTGATCCCTACTCTTTCCCTCACCTACATGAACACATGCTTCCTATTACTGTTTTTCCTAAATATATTACTTTGGGTCTGTAAGGTTCTATAAACTCAGTGCTGACACTAACAATGCTTTCTGTACATCATAAACACTGGCGAGAATATAATTTCAAGCTTTTCAACAACTATAAAATTTTTAAATTGAAAACTGCAGAATTATGGAGTGCTTATACAATGATCTTTTGCTAATGCAGTTAAGCAGTATGTTTTGTACCTATAACTTAATAAACACTTTAATTTTGTTTTGGGGTTTTTTTTTGTTAATCCTTACCTGAGGATATTTTTTCCACTGATTTTCAGAGTGGAAGAGGGGAGGGAGAGAAACAGAAATATAGATGTTAGAGAGACATATCAATTGGTTGCCTCCCACAAGGCCCTCCACTGGGGCCAGGGATCAAACCTGCAACCCAGGTCCATGCCCCTGACCAGGAATCGAACCCACAACGCCTCGGTGAGTGGGCCCATGCTCTACCACTGAGCCACACCAGCCAGGGCAATCCTTTAATCATTTTTTTTTTTTTTACAATAACAGGCTAGATAATGCAAGGGGCTGGTTTACAGTACACCTGCTTCTTACATGACCAACAATGGGCAGGCTCCATTGACTATCAGCTCCACTGAGTATCAGCGGCATTAATTCCATATAAATTTGAGAACTGGTCTACAAAAAAAAAAAAAATCCTGTTGTGTTTTTTTTTATTGCATTTATTGGGATGACTGGTTAATAAAATCCAGTTAGGGTTTTGACCAGTTGGGCAACAAGCACATCCAGGAGACCAAGCCCCTCACCTTGGAGCATACCATCAACCTGTATCCTCTTATCAATTATACTTCTGCTACAAAGCAGCACCTCTTTGAGAAGAACAGCTCTGTTGCAGCCAGATTTCAACACATGAGGGTGATATTTGATAAAATTGGAATGAGGACTGTAGAAAGGGTTCCAATTGTACATGAGTACTGGCTACCCCATGTGTTACTACTATAGCTGGGAACAACTTTCTTCAAATTACCTGATGGTGAACTTAACCCAGGAGAAGATGAAGTTGAAGGACTAAAACGCTTAATGACAGAGATACTAGGTCGCCAAGGTGGAGTCCTGTAAGACTGGGTCATTGATGACTGCTTTGGTAACTGGTAGAGACCAAATTTTGAACATCCTCAGTATCCACATATTCCAGCACATATTACAAAGCCAAAGGAACTTAAGTTGTTTTTGGTTCAACTTCAAGAGAAAACCTTGTTAGCAGTCCCTAAAAATTATAAGCTGGTAGATGCACCATTGTTTGAATTGTGTGGACAATGCACCAGGATATGGGCCCATCATTTCTAGTCTCCTTCAGCTTTTGAGCAGGTTCAATTTTATATACAAATGAATTCCTGCACAGTGGATCAGTAAAAGAAGCCATCTCTGTGAGCACAGTATAAAATAAATATGGTAGAAAAGTTTTCTTTGTTGTATCTCTTTCCCAACCACTCAATTGCCACCTGCTTTCTTTTGTTTGAATAGTAAAGTTGTTATAAAAGAACTAGATAGTGGTATAAACAAATATGTTTAGTTTGCTTTTGTTTCTACTCATACATTTTGTACATTAAAGAAAGCAGGCTTCTAAAAAATAAAAATAAACTTGACTTTTAAATTGTTAATAGAGAAATACAATTCATTCTTGCATATCAAAGTTCCCCAACTACAATGCAATAAAACTAGAAATAAATGTCACAGACCAAAGAAAAAATATTCCATAAATTTTAAAACAAAGTTCTAAATAATTCAATGGGCAATAGGAAAATCATGAAAATCACAATATATTTAGGACTAAATAATAAAAATCAATTCATATCAAAATCATCACAACCAGTTATAGTTCGAGGAAAATTTATAGTTTTAAAGGCACATATTATAAGAGTAGAAATTAAATACTAATGAGCCAAACCTCCAACTTAAATTTTTTAAATGTTAGAATAAATGCAAATAAAGTAGAAGGAAAGAAATCTTACCAAATGAGCAGAAACACAAAGGGTCAATAAGAACTATTTGAGCCCGGCCGGTGTGGCTGTCAACCCACGAACCAGGAAGTCAGGGTTCGATTCTTGGTCAGGACACATGCCTGGGTTGCAGGCTCGATCCCCAATGGGGGTGAGGGTAATGCTGAAGGCAGCCAATCAATGAGTCTCTCTCATCATTGATGTTTCTCTCTCTCCCTTCCTCTCTCTGAAATCAACAAAAAAATATATTTTTTAAAGAAACGAACTATTTGAAAAGTCTTAATAACATAGGCAAGTTACTGGCAGTGCTGAAAAAAAGAGGGACAAATTAATCAAATTAGATATTTTAAAGTCAGAGAAACCTATATCTTATACCAATATAATTGAAAAGTTACATTTTTCTGAATAGTCAAGTCCTGGACACGTAGCTCAGTTGGTTAGATATCACCATCCTGATATGCTAAGGTTGCGAGTTCAACTCCCGGTCAATGCACATGCAAGAATCAACCAATAAATGCATAAATAAGTGAAACAACAAATTTCTTCTGTTTCTCTCTCAAATCAATTTAAAAAAAGTCAAAAAGACTTACCACCACCAAAGAAATTTAAATCAAATCAATTCACAGAAAAGACACCAGGCAGTTTCACAGATGAATTCTAACTTTCAAGAACAGAGTATTAAGTAAAACTTATTTCAAAAAGGAAAAATACTGCCATACTCATCTTATGAAGTTAGCATAACCTTGTTTGTTATCAAAATAATACAAAGCCGACATGAAAAAGGAAAAGTACATAGCAATAATCCAGGAAATCCAAAGATAATTTAAAATAGAAAATCTACATCCTCAAGATAGCTGACTGAAACTAATACAATATTGAATGTCAATTGTAATTAAATTTTTTTAATTTAAAAAAAGAAAATCTATGCGATCCATCAAACCAATATATCCAGCAAACACATTAGAAAAATCAACTTCTGTTCACAATGAAAACTCTAAAATAAGTATAAGAGAATGTAATAAATAACATCTACCCCATCCAAAAAAACCCACTACAATATCATGCTTAATGATAAAATATTAGAAGCACTCTATTCAATTACCTAGACAAGGATGCCTGTTATCAATGCTTTTATTCAACACTGTACTAGAGACAGTAGTCAATGCAATTAAAAAAAAAAAAAAGAGCCTTGGCCGGTGTGATTAAATGGTTAGAGCATCACCCAAGAGTTGTGGGTTCCATTCCCAGTCAAGGGCACATACCTGGGTTGCAGGTTCGATCCCTACCCAGGTTTGGACGCATGCCAGGGGCAACCAATCCATGTGTATCTCTCACAATATTTCTCTTTCTATCTCTCTCTCTCTCTACCTCTCCTTACCTTCCATTCTCTCTAAAAAAAAAATCAATGGAAAAAAATATCCTCGGGTAAGGATTAACAAAAAGAAAAGAGAAAAGAAACAGGAGGCGAAATGAATGGAAAATAAAACCTCATTCACACACAACTACCTAGAAAATACAGAAGAATTTTAGTGTTATTGCTCCCACATTTCATTTATTCTAAAGATACCACCAATTTTAAGTAACATCCTTATTTTATATACAACTAAGAAAAAAACACTGCCAATTAAAGGGATGCCATACTTTATTATCTAGAATTTTCATTTTAGACTTAGAGAAAATTCTTTTAGACTTAGACATATTTTTGTATTTTGTGCATATACAAAAAATAGAAGCAAAAGAAATTGGTAGGGTACTCCTAAAACTTCACATTCAGCGTCCTATGAATTACTTTTCTACTCAAAACTATTCAAACTTTCCTAATAATATTGCCCTCTGCCAAGAGTGTTAGTGAGGCAGCGTTTCTTAAAATGCTCCATTATTATCTTTGGGATTTTCTTTCCAGTCAAACACCCACTTCGCCATTTTTCCTCCCTTAGGTTGTATTGTTTGGCATGAAATAACTACGTAACAATGCACATACTCATTTAAGTGATGACAAAATGAAGAGTCTTGATCAAGTTTGTGCATGTGCAGGCAACAATAACTATATCATGACTGCTACCAGGGCAACACTGATTTCAGGACACCATCAATTCAAGATCTATTTTGATTTCAGAGATGTTAAAATGTTAAGGGAGGAAACTAGATCTCAAGATCTATGAAATATTGTAATATGAGAGTTCAGCGGGGTTATATATCAATACATGTAAGTCCATAGTGTTCCCTATACATCAGCTTAGATGCTAAACAGAAATAACTAAAAAAAAAAAAAAATCCTATTCACAACAAAAATTACACAGTCTCTAGAAAAAAATCTAATGAAAGTTGAGCAAGACTTTATGAAAAACAATAGAGCACACCCAGATTCAAATCCCAGCTCCACTACTTAGCATATATCTATCTGTATCTATATATTTATTCTATAAATTTGATGCAAATACAATAAAAATCCAAGTTTTTCATAGAAACTGACCCAAAAATAAACAAAGGAAGGAAAATAGCTTTTACCTGAAGAAAAAAAAACATATATTAAGATTTAATTATAAAGCAATCATTATTAAATCAGAGTGGTATAGTATGGTTAGTCAACAAATGAAACCAGGAGAAACTAGAAACAGATATGCATATTGTGAGAATATGATAAACCTCAGGAGCTGCATTATAAATCTGTGGGGAGAAAGGCTAAACTACTTGGCAAATCCATATTAAAAAGATAAAATTAGCCCTGGCCAGTGTGGCTCAGTTGCTTGGAGCGTTGTCCCGTACATCAAAAGGTGGCAATTTTGATCCCCAGTCAGGGCACATACCCAGGTTGCAGGTTAAATATAAGGTCAGGGTGCATGTAGGAGATAACTGATTGATATAGCTCTCTCTTCCCCCCTCCCTCTAAAATCTATAAAAAATATAAATAAAAATAAAAAAATTAAAATTTTAAATTAGCCATGGCCCGTGTTGCCCAATGGTTAGAGAATTGACCTGCACACCGAAGGGCCATGGGTTCGATTCCCAGTCAAGGGCATAACCTGGGTTGCAGGTTTGTTCCCTGGCCCAGTTGGGGTACATGTGGGAGGCAACCAATCTATGTGTCTCTCTCACACTAAGGTTCCTTCTCTCTCTCTCTCTCTCTCTCTCTCTCTCCCCCCTCCCCTACCTCCCTCCCTTCTACACTCTCTCTAAAAATCAATGGAAAAAAATATCCTCGGGTAAGGATTAACAAAAAGAAAAGAGAAAAGAAACAGGAGGCGAAATGAATGGACATAAATAAAAGAAAACTGATTACCATCTCATCAAGAAGTCTTATACAAAAAAAAAAAAAATTCCATAAACAAAGCTAAAAGATAAGCCACAGTCTAGGAAATGGTATTTTCAGTGTGTATAATTACAAATTATTAGTATTCAGAATATAAAACTATCCATAAGCCAATGAGAAAAAGACAACCCAATTGAAAAATGGACCAAGAAGGATAGGCACAAGTAAGTCATAGAAAACTCAAATGGCAAATAAATACGTGGGGGGGGGGGGCCTCAATCTCACTAGAAATTTAAGAAATGCAAAATGAAATCAGCTATGAGATATTCTTAACACCCAACAGATTGGAAAACAATATGTAGTGCAATCTTTTGGCATTGGTCTGGAGAAACAGAGGCTCGTACACAGCTGGTGAGAGTGTCAAATAGGACATAATTTGACAATTCCCAGTAAATGTGACAAATGCAGATTCCTGAAAGTAGCAATTCTACTACTATAATCCCAAGAGAGAAGAACCCTGTACAGTATAAAGATGTTCACTGCAGCACTGTTTGGAATTATAGAAAATTGCAAACCAAATGGTCTCTCCATAATAAATGAATCACAATATATTTATACATTGAAATACAAATAAAATGAATGAACTAGATCAATAGTTTTCAAACTTCTTGGCCTCAAGACCCCTTTCACAGCCTTAAAAATTGAGACCTCCAAAAAGTTTTTGCTTATGTGGGTTCTATCTATATTTACATTAGAAATTAAATCTGAGGTATTTTAAAAATAATTTATAAATTGATAAAAAACAATAAACCCACTTTATGTCAACATAACACATTACTATTTTCAAAAAAAATAAAAACAGTGAAAAGAATAGCATTATTTTACATTTTTGCAAGCCTCTTTAAAAATCAAGCTTAATAGAGGCCAACTGGATCCCCTTAACTGCTTGTGTTCAACTTAAGACATCATGTGTCATATAGCCTTTGTACAGCACCCATGCAGTGTACAGAGGAATGCGGCCAGAAGAATCTTAAGAGATCCTTGGGAACTTCTGGAACACACTTTGAGAATCACTAAACTAGATCCACATACAACATGGATAAAACTCAAAAACACAATGCTAAGTGAAGAAAATGACAAACAGTATGATACTGTTTATGTAAAGTGAAAACACACAAAGCAATACATACTTGTTTTTGGTACATACATATTAGGACAGTGGTTAGTTACTTCTGGCAAAGAAAAGACAGGAATGGAATGAGGGGCACTCTTTAACTGAATCTATGAGATTTTCTTTCTTTACACAAATAAAAAATGTTATGAAGCCAATATATAATTAAATATTAAGATCTGTTAAATCTAGGTGATACTTGCTTCTCTGAAGTATTTGTAAATTGACACTTGTAATTCTGAAATATTTCATAATTTAAAGTGGACCTCCCTTTGAATAAATATAGTTGTAAGAATCTGGATTTTATAAAACATTGTTTAGAAAAGTAATTTCACAGGAATAAGAATACACTGGCTATATTAACCCCAAATAGTTAAGCAGTGGGGATGGGGTGGAGGTTACTCAACTTATGTGGTGTACCTTAGTATGTATACCCCTTGGTCAAAGGACACACTGACTAGATCAGTGAAGGCGAACCTTTTGAGCTCGGCGTGTCAGCATTTTGAAAAACCCTAACTTAACTCTGGTGCCGTGTCACATATAGAAATTTTTTGATATTTGCAACCATAGTAAAACAAAGACTTATATTTTTGATATTTATTTTATGTATTTAAATGCCATTTAACAAAGAAAAATCAACCAAAAAAATGAGTTCGCGTGTCACCTCTGACACACGTATCATAGGTTCGCCATCACTGGACTAGATGATTGAATAGTTGAAAACTATTCAACTACATAAAACTCTCTGCACCCAATAATTAATTGTTTTTAGAGATAATGACCATGTGCCAGGTACTGCTTGGGGACAAGAATAAAACTGTTTCTACATTGAGAGTTTAGAAAAAATGACAAAAATATAAACACAGTTAAAATACAATAAATTAGCCCTGACCAGTGTGGCTCAGTTGGTTGGAGCGTCATCCCTTGCACAGAAGGGTCTTGGGTTTGATCCCCAGTCAGGGCACATACCTAGGTTACAAATTCAATTCCCATTTGGGGTGAGTACGGGAGGCAACTGATTGATGTTTCTCTCTCACATCAATATTTCTCTTTCTCTCTATCCCTCTCCCTTCCTCACTTTCTAAACTCAATTTAAAAAAAACAACACACACACACACATCTCCTTGGGTGAAGAGTAAATGCTAATAAATTAAAGATGTCCACATTGCTGTATGAGACAGAGAAAAATGAGCCTGGGAAAATAATGCCGCCATTAAGAGAAAGAAAACCAGAAGTAGGTGTTTTAGGGACACTGGGTTTAAAAAAGATTATTTTTCCAATATATAGTATTGGACATCTATTTACTATGTGCCAGATCAATCTTGTTTCAGCCGTGTTGAGACAGCTGGGAACCTGGGTGGAGATGGTCAGTAGGCAACTGAACATGATAGATGAGAAACTAAAAGAGAGGATGGGCATGGTATGAAACACTGGAACCCGGGGAGAAGATTTGAGAAAAAAAGGACAGAAGATTGACCTTGACGGCAATTTCATGATATAAGACAGAGAAGGCAAAGAGTTTCTGAAACACAGAATACTTTTATGTGACACACCCAGTGACATGCTGTGGAACAGTTACCCAATTTAGGAGTAAGTGGGATGAAAAGAAAAGTACTGGTGAAAGAAAAAAAGACAGGTGAGGTTTTCTGCACGATGAGCAAACCTAGGAATGTTTATAAGGGGAGGGAAAGGCACCAGTGGAGTTAGAAGGCAATGATGCAATCGGCAGATTCAGATTCACTAACAGGTCCGTCCCAAAGGACGGGTGGGGTGCACAGGAAGAGCAGCTGGGCCTGAAGGAGGCCAATTCTTCCTGCAGGGAAGGAACAGGGGGGAGGAAAGCCTTAGAGACTAAAGAAGAGCATGATATGGAAGGAAGGAAGCGCAAATGCTCAGATGATCATCTATCCTGATTTAAGTAAAAGATTAGGTAATCTCTGCTAATGCTGAGGGGTTTCCAGGGCGGGTTGAGGAATTTAAGAGTAAAAAAGTCTGATTGCTAGTATGTGCACACATAAT
The DNA here is from genome assembly GCF_000412655.1 of Myotis brandtii. Taxonomy (NCBI): domain Eukaryota; kingdom Metazoa; phylum Chordata; class Mammalia; order Chiroptera; family Vespertilionidae; genus Myotis; species Myotis brandtii. Next base: position 460,207 of record NW_005355666.1, on the reverse strand, counting down.
AAAAACAAGGTCATCATTAACAATACAAGTACAGATGGGATTAGAGAGAAAGTATTTACAAAATGAATGCGGGGAAAAACTGTTTTAATGTATTCTGAGCATTTTTTTTAAAAAAAAAAAAAAGGAAACTTGCACCTATCTGAAACATCTACATAACTTAAAAATTAACACGTCAGGTATCCAAGATGGTAAGGTAGTAAGGTTTTCCAGATCAAAGTCTACTCTTTCATGCAAAAAGCATTTTATACAGAACAGTTGGAGATAGAAATCCTTCTAAACTATGCACTTATCTGTCTCCTTCATTACACAACTTGAGTCTAACAATCTTTATCTTGAATATCCACTCTTGCTGTAGTAAAACATCTACTGCTGCTGTACTGTGTATGCAACAATTTTCTATGTCTTTCCCAGCTGGCAAGAAAGAAAGCAACTGGTTCTTTTTTCTAAGTGTACGTTTACTCTTACCACCTCAACAACCCAGCCCCTTAGCAACTTGCTTCCAGTGGGCCTCCTACAACGCACTGTTTCTTAATCGTCTGTAAACCATGGCCCTTTATGACAACCATGAGAATCTCCAGTTCCCTCCCGTCCTCTCATGGAGCATCGATACTCTGACCTGCCACAGTCTAGGAATGGAAAAACTATAACAAGTTTCTAGTGAATATTTGTTTTATGTCATAAAATTCTATGGCACACATTCCCCACATGTGCATCTATAATAGTCAAAGATTAATCACAACATGAGAAGGCTTCGCTTAGCAAACAGTCTTGGTTACTCTCACAAGGGAGAAGAACGGGATTGCAAAGGGCCATCTGAAGGCTGCTGCCTTTTTAGTAACCGGCTCTTCTAACCTACTTCTCAAACACTGATTCTTTCAAAATTACCACGGGAATGCTTACAAATTCATTCCTCATTTTAGTAAAGTAATCTACGGCACTAGTCCTGTACTTTTCACCTGGTAAACGAAAAGTTAGGAACCCCTCCCTGTTTGTTTACTAGAGAAATTATAATAACTGAGCAAAAGGTTATTTGCAATGAGAAGTTAGGATAGAAAAAAGGAGAAGCTATCTAATAGATGGATCATTGAAAAGTAGTAAAATTGGCTTAACTTCTGAATATTCTTCATAATCATTCCAGTAGTGAAAACACTGGTGAACTTACTACTCTCGTTATTTCTCAACTCTGAAACTTTTCCTAGTCGAATGGAACTACTAAGCGAATATAAAGCCCAGAAACTTGAGGGCTCCCCGGGCTCCCCGATTGGGTTTATAAGCCTTAACACCTGGCAAGCAAGCTCTTCCACCACCTACCTTTTCTGCCCAGAATTCCCACCACTCCCCTACCTACATTATCTACTCCAACCAAACTGTAAATACTTACTGTTTTCCGAAGAACATTCACCCTTGAAATGTCCCTTCCCCACCTCCGCCACCGCTTAATAAAGTCCTACCCATCATTCAGTAACCTCAAAATGTCAGGAACACTTCCCTGATGTTCCAAAAGGAAACGTGCCTTCCCTCTGAAACCTCAGTAATTAATTGTACCTTTCTCTCGCAGCACTTGAGTGCACTTCGCCTCGTCTCCTCTACCATTAAACAACGAACTTCTTGCAGCCACGCTGCATTACAAGACCCGTTTTAAATCGTTCTTAGCACCCAGCACAACGCATCGCTAACACTGGGCTCCGAGTTTCCTGGAGAGTTGTACGGTACACGATCAAAGGTACTTTAAAGGATGGAATTACACCTTCGAATTTTTCAAATCAAACAAAGACTCCTAAATACCATAATAGATACATGAACAAAAAATACCGCATCACATTGTTGTCCCTCGGTAAGAAAATAAAACTTTCTGCCCTTTCCCTTACTCCTTAAAAAAAAGTAAATACTACCAACAGATCGCTAATAGCTTAAATGCACCTTTTTCAAGAAAGTAGTTTCAAGAAAAAAAGTTATTTCCAAATAAATGAGCTCAAAAGACTCCTTCAAATGCTATTCCTCCGTTCACGTCCTGTGTAATTTTCACTTTTTCTCCTATTGGATAAGAGAGTGGTGAGAACTTCTTCTTAGCCAATTGGATTGCTACTGCTTTATTTAGACTCTGAAGAAGGCAATGATTGTTGGAAAACCGCATCGAGGGCGCCGTAACAGCCATGTATGACTTTGTTTGACTTACAATAAAACGTCTTGGGGTGCCAGTTGCCGTAGTGAGCCCAGGTATTTGGGCTGCCATCCGCCCCGATCGCCCTTGGGCGGCTAAGAGAGCGAGGAAAAGACGCGGGGCTGGGGACGCAGAGGGAGACGACGTCGCAAGCGTCAGAGCGGCGGCGATGGCCGCCTGCGCAGCTCAGTTAAAATGCAGCGGAAGCAACAGCCGTCTAGGGGCTGCGCGAGGCAGGGCAGGA
>NW_005355666.1:450381-456752 GCF_000412655.1 Myotis brandtii | reverse complement strand
CACCATCTCCTGTGGGCCGCGGCCGCCCCCCGGGCCCTCCCCGGAGACATACTGCCCATCCTCACCCGTCCTGGCCGAGGCGCCTGCTCGAGTTGTTTGCAGGCCCTCAGACCCCCGCCCGCAGTAAATGTGTTTTCATCCCCGTGGCTGGAGAAGATAAATTTAGCAACCCCCGCCGTCCCCTGCTTTCGCTTTAAAAAAAAAAAAAAAATCTTCGAAATAAAATGAAAATACGCTTGCCAGTCGAAGTGGGTATGTGGGAAAGAGGAGGGGTAGAAAGGTGATCCTAAAGCAACTACGAAACCATTTAATTTAATTTTTTAAAAATAAACATGCAGCCAGAAAGCCTAACTGATTTTATTCGTTTGCGGGGGTGGGGAAGAAAAATCAGGAAGAGGGTTGGTTACATTTGAAACGGGTTTCGCACAGTGCAATGGACAGATTTTTAATGTATATTTTCTACATATATATCGGTGTTTCAGAGTTTGGGAGCCTATGAAATGGAAGTCTTGTGTAATTGTTTCATAAAATCAGTTTTTCACATTCTCTAATAAATACGGAAAGGGAGCAGAATTGGGTATGGGTGTTTTTTTTACAAACTTCCTTAAACAGCCTCTTAAAGTTTAAAAGAAAAACGACTGGAAAGAAGGGGTAATATGTATTTAATTAAACAAAGCATTTATCAACCCCAAAAATGTGTATTTTGTTTTTTCATTAGTTTAAATGTTTAAGCTCTTTCCATACTAAACTTGGGACCCAAATTATGTTTAAAAGTTATACTTAAATGGTAAACAATGTGGTTTTTAATCAGGATATCTGACGTGCTTTATTTCTTCACTAAATGTTAGATAAAAACATTTTAAGCAGTACAGAACACAAAAGTTTTAACATAAATAGCATACTGTTGTGAAATCTCATTTTAAATACAGAAACCATATATTTTAATTTCCTGTCATAACTTTTTAAAACTCCCAGAATGCAAGTCGTCCTTTCCCTCAGACATTTTACAAACCAAAGGTACAATAAGAAGAAATCTCTGAGAATGTACTGGATAGTAATTTTCCTTTCAAGAGTTCAGCTTTGATTTTTTTTTCAAGCGGTTAAGTTTACTTTCAAAAATGATAAATGACAACATGTCTTCATCATTTGTAGAAAACCCCATCGGGCTATGATATAGACTCTATTCACAGAAAGGTAAATATAAGTGAGAAAAGAGAAATAGCTTGTATACTCACACTAATATAATTTCAAAAAATTGATTACCAGCATTTAGGTACTTTCCAAGTGCCTCTGTTTAATGCTATGGTATGTCAAGAATGGGGTCTAATCCATGCAACTGTAAGCAGCATGAACACAAAAACCTAATGTCAGCATTCTTATTAGTTCTTCCATAATTACCGTCAAATACTTCTAAGTCCACCAGCATAAAGCACTTAAGAGTGTCAAGGAACACAAATGAAAAAAAGGTCTCCTCAACTTGAAAGACCAGAAGTAGTTTAGGTATTGATACTTTTATAATAAAAGAACCCTTTGCCATTACTTTTTATGCATAAAGACTTTGATGGGAAACAAAAAAAAAGGAAAGCCTGTTTCTATTAAATAAACTTTTATTAAAGTCCAACAAAAATTAGTCCATAGATGATTATTTTTCAAAAAAAGGGAAAGTAACTTCTACTTCAAATCCACTTATGGAAGGCTGTAAAGAACAGTGTATGATAAAAAGCATTTTACTAGAAATACCCTTAATATAAAATACTTATGATAAAGTGAAGGCACAAAGGAAGTGTGAAGAGCAGAGATCAGAAATCATTCCATGTTGCCCTGCCTGTATAGCCCAGTTGTCTCAATATGCCAAAGTTGCAGGTTCAATCCCCAGTCAGGGTACATGCAAGCATCAACCAATGAGTGAATAAATAAGTGGAACAACAAATTGATGTCTTTCTCTCTCTCTCTCAAATCAATAAAAAAAATTTATAAAACATTCGATGTTATAATAAAATCAAAACATAGTTTATGAGAATATTCACAATAGGACCTTGAGGACACCTAAGATCACTGAACGCATTTGGTAATTAATCACTGGGGGATTAACCTGACACCTTGCACTTAAAGGACCTACTACAGCAGTGATGGCGAACCTCTGACACGCGTGTCAGAGGTGACACGCGAACTCATTTTTTTGGTTGATTTTTCTTTGTTAAATGGCATTTAAATATATAAAATAAATATCAAAAATATGATTAGAAAACTGTGGTACATCTACACGATGGAATACTATGCTGCTGTAAAAAAGAAGGAACTCTTACCATTTGCAACGGCATGGATGGAACTGGAGAGCATTATGCTAAGTGAAATAAGCCAGTCAATGAAGGAAAAATACCACATGATCTCACACATTCATGGATAATAGAGACCATTATAAACTTTTGAACAATAATAGATACAGAGGCAGAGCTGCCTCAAACAGATTGTCAAACTGCAGCGGGAAGGCCGGGGAGGGTTGGGGGGCAGGAGAGAGGAGGGTAAGAGATCAACCGAAGGACTTGTATGCATGCATATAAGCATAACCAATGGACATAAGACACTGGGGGGTAGGGGAGGCCAGGGGATTGTCAAGGGCGGGGGGAAAAAAGGAGACATATGTAATACTCTTTGTAATACTTTAAGCAATAAAAATAAATAAATAAATAAATAAAAATTTGGCTCTCGAAAGAAATTTCAAAAAAAAAAATTTCTATATGTGACACGGCACCAGAGTTAAGTTAGGGTTTTTCAAAATGCTGACACGCCAAGCTCAAAAGGTTCACCATCACTGTACTACAGCCTACTAGCATTGATACTTTTGTTCATTGTTTTAGTATTAAGGACCTATAGAATTCTGGGCACAGGGAATAAAAAGATATGGTACTTGGAGAACTCTGAATAAGGAGGTTACCTATGGCAGAATAAAAACATTCTTAAGTCCTTCCATTTTCTCAAATAAAATTTGATATAGGGAGATTGAGAGCAGAACATTTCAAAGGTATATGCTGTGAATACAAAATAGATGATTACAAAACAGTCAAGGGATTTTGGTTATGTGCTAAAATTTATTTGTTCCTTCAGAGCTGTTAATGTATATCAGATAGTTAAAAAGCATCTACTCAAGGTTTTGACAATGTTTTAATAACTTAACTAAAAATTCCTGACATGTTTATAGGTCCTTGAGCCAGAAATAATACAAGGCCTTTCAATCATTTTTCCAGAGAAAGATTAGTCAGAAAAGAAGCTCTTAAAAAAAGAAGGAAAGATACTATTAATTTTCACTCCACATCACTAACTGCTGGAAATCCAAATAGAAAACAGTAAGTTATTGGTTTATGAGAAAATATAGACCTCGAATAATGTTGTGGTAATTATTTTATGTCCCAAAGGTTAAAAAATACTTACTTTCCCCTAGGAATGCTCTAATTTTATTGAACTAAGCACACCCTATAACAATTAACCATCTATCTGATACTTGATACTCAAGTCATCTTATATGTACTTATCTTAACATGAGCAAGTTGCATCACGTTGGAATTCAGCTGGCTATAATTAATGCCAAGTAAGAATTTTTAATTTGAGTTTTTAAGCCACACACGCTCCCCAAGGGAAATAATTTTAAAATGAACAATGACTGACAATTAGGTGATTTTCAAACAGTATTTTATACACGAGTCATTAGTTGAATAAGACATTGTTTAATTCCTGAATATAAGTGAGAAAATAATGAGCATGCTGGGTGTCCAGATTGCTGCCTCTATGTACAATTTTCGACTAGAGGAACCACAGTTCTGAGAGAAATGACTGGTTCCTGGGCTGGAGTGGAAAAGTACAAGATGAACCAGGAATATCTCCTCATAACAGAAAGCTTACTAGGTGTCAAAAGGTGTCAAGAACCAGTTTAAAGAGGTGCCAGTTTGCTAAAGATTTAAAAATTTGAATGTCAAAAGAATAATTGCTATGAATTGAAATGCATCAAGTAGGTGGATGAGTTTGTAATGGCATTTTTAAAAATGATCAACTAGCCCTAACCAGTTTGGCTCAGTGGATAGAGCATCGGCCTGCAAACTGAAAGGTCCCAGGTTTGATTCCAGTCAAGGGCATGTACCTTGGTTGCGGGCACATCCCCAGTTGGGGGTGTGCAAGAGGCAGCTGATTGATGTTTCTAACTCTATCCCTTTTCCTTCCTCTCTGTAAAAAATCAATAAAATATATTTTTAAAAATAAAAAAGTAAAAATAAATAAAAATGATCAACTACCCCTGGCTGGTGTGGCTCAGTTAGCTGGGCATCCTCTTGTGCCCCATTAGGGCACATGCCCAGGTTGCAGGCTCAGTCTCCATTAGGGGCGTGCAGGAGGTAGCTGATAGATGTTTCGCTCTCATATCAATGTTTCTCTCTCCCTCTCCCTTCTTCTCTCTCTCTCTCAAAAAAAATCAATAAAAATATATTTTAGAATGATCAACTAGTGGTGATGGTTGCACAGCTTTGTGAATATACTAAAAACTAGTGAATTTTATGGCACGTAAATTATATCTTGTGGTGTGTTTTTTTAATGATCACCTTTGGAGAAAAGCTACAGAACCAACTCATTATTTTGAAAACTAGTAAAGGGAAAGATCAGGCATTTATACTGTATGAACTGTTCCTCAGGTTAAACACATAGTTGATGAAGGGCATTTTCTTTTTTCTTTTTTTAAAAAATATATTTTATTGATTTTTTACAGAGAGGAAGGGAGAGAGATAGAGAACTAGAAACATCGATCAGCTGCCTGCACATCTTCTCCCACTGAGGATGTGCCCGAAACCCAGGTACATACCCTTGACCGGAATCGAACCCGGGACCCTTCAGTCCGCAGGCCGACGCTCTATCCACTGAGCCAAACCGGTTTCGGCGGCATTTTGTTTTAATAGAAGTATTTCAACTAATACATGAAGACTTGATAGAGTTAGATGCCACCATTTTGCAACCGCTAATGAATCAATGTACCTAGGCAACAATCATCAGTGGCAGCTAAGCAGAGTGACAACCAGACAGATGCCTCAGGATGGAAGTACACAATACCACTGATACCATTGTAATTAGCTAGTTATTAATAATGGAAAAGGAGCAAAGGGGGAAGGCCGGGCATTATAAGCATGTCATTTGGGCCGCTTTAGCAGGAAGTCGCAACTTTGCACTCCCCAGGGAACCACAAGCCAATTCCCTGAAAAACATTGGGGGAAGGGATCTAACAAAGGGAAAATAGATGCATACCTAGTAAAGTTGGGGTGACATAGAGAAGGTACTTGCCTGTCAATCACACCTGGGGACAGAGATGGTTGGCCAGAATGGTCTTGACGACTGCAAACATGCAAATATTTGGGAATACATAATACCCTAAACAAAGGAGCGCTCTCTCTTGTTGCTCTCTTGTCATGCTTGACTCTCGGCTTATGGGCTCTTTTTTTTTGCTCCTGTTTCCTGGCATTCACCCATACGGCCCATGGCCATGCGGACCCCACACGCAATGGATTAATGGACTGCAGTGGGAAACACAGCTAAGCTAGCCTGATGCGGGCTGGACCCAGCTCCAGCGTGGAAAGGAAACTCTGGACACTGGCTCTGATTTTAGCTCTGCTGAAGCCCCAGCTACACTTCTTCTATGACTGGATTAAGGGAAATGGGACTCTGGAAACCGAGGGATGTCATTCCACAGAAATAAAGCTTTCTACTATATCTCATCCTCCCCTGCGAGCCTCAGAAAACTCCTTTTCTCTGGATAGCACAAGAATTCCAACCCCACTAGCAACCGGGAAGAGGAGGCCCTTTTCTATCCATTAACAACACTAGCCAAAAAAGTCAAACCTGAACTTGATCAAGCCTCTAGCTCTAACTGCCAATTTACAGGAAATACAGGGGATAGAGAACTATATCAATGAAACCACAGCGATGCAATCAACTAAATCAAGATGGTGGGAAACTCTGGGACCTGCTTTCTTCAACAAATAAAGAGAAAAAAAAATTGAAGGGGAAACCAATAGATAAGAAAAGACTTAAAAGACATATCAATCAATTGCTGTATATGAAACCTATTTCAATCTTGATTCAAGCAAGTGTAAAATAAATATGAAACAATTGAAGAAATGTGAACACTGAGTGGATTGTTGTCAACAATGACAAGATACATGTTGATATAAACAAATTATTGTTAATTTGGTATAGGTGTGATTGTATCTTTAAAAGAGTCCTTACGGCCCTAACCGGTTTGGCTCAGTGGATAGAGCATCGGCCTGAGGACACAAGGGTCCCAGGTTTGATTCTGGTCAAGGACATGTACCTTGGTTGTGGGCACATCCCCAGTGGGG
>NW_005355666.1:447497-450061 GCF_000412655.1 Myotis brandtii | reverse complement strand
CAGTGGATAGAGCATCAGCCTGTGGACTGAAGGGTCCCAGGTTCGATTCCAGTCAAGGGCATGTACCTTGGTTGCGGGCACATCCCCAGTAGGAGGTGTGCAGGAGGCGGCTGATTGATGTTTCTCTCTCATGGATGTTTCTAACTCTTTATCCCTCTCCCTTCCTCTCTGTAAAAATCAATAAAAATATATTTTAAAAAAAGCAATTAACTTTAAAAAATAAAAATAAAATAAAATAAATAAAATAAGACTGGCCACAAGCACACAATTGTTGAAGCTGGATGATGGACACATGAGTGCTTGATGTATTATCCTCTTTGTGTGTGTATTTAAATTTTTCTATTTTTTACATTTTTATTGAATTTAATGGGGTGACATTGGTTAATAAAATTATATAGGTTTCAGGTGTACAATTCTATAGTACATCATCTATATATTATATTGTGTGTTGACTACCCTAAATCAAGTCTCCTTCCATCACCATTTATCCCCCTTATACCCTCTCCTAAATCCTCTCACCCCCCTTTCCCTCTGGTTGTATATATGAAATTTTCCACCGCAAGTCTAAAAAACAAACAACAATACAAAGACAAAAATACTTCAAATATCAAAGAACCTTTGGAGTGGGGCAAACATTACAGATATTAGTTGCTTCCTTTCTCTTTTCTATGGACCTTATAACCACTTTCTAAATCAATAAAATTAGACCACTTATGATTAAGAAAACTGCAGTGGTTTTCAAATTTGCAAGAGCACACCTTACTAAAGATGCAGACTCCTGAGCCTCAATTCCCAGAAATTCTGATTTTTAGTAGGTCTGGGATAAAGCTCAGGAATCTGCAATTTAACCAGCATTTCAGGTGAATACACAGACAGGTGGGCACACACCAATGATACTATAAGAAATATTAGTACATCCTGGTAAACGCCTCTTTGCTCATATTTATAAATTTCACTTGCAGTAGAAAGAAGTAAAATTGCTGGATATGGCACATTTTCAATATTACTCTCCAAAATGACTATACTAATATACATTCTCTCCAGCAGAAGAGAATTCCCAACTCCCCATTCCGTGGCCAACACTTGATGTGCTCATACTTTTTACTTTTTGCCAAGAACATAAGTATCTTACAGAATGACCTTTCAGTTAGCAACATTTGTTAAAGCAGCTCTTGAAAATTCTCCCACATTTTGAACAAAGACTCCTTTTTAATGATGTTTCATTATTGTAATTATTTTCATTATTCTCATTCAAATGACTTTTCACCCCAAAATGGTTAAATAAATATGCTCAAAGGAGTGACAATGAAACATTATATTTTAAGGCAAAAATGTTCTCACCAGTTATAGGACATAATTCCTCGTCAGAGAATCTCATATGGAATAAATTTGAATTGTGCTCTGTGTTTACATGAACCACAAATGATTTTTACTTGTTTTTGCATTCAGGCATCAAGCAAATAGAAACAACCCAAATTGAGAGCAAAACAGGAAGAAGCAGCTGGCAAAAATGTGGAAAGTTTCGTAATTCTCAAAAAGGTGAGGCAAGCCAAGGACACAGTAGTAATCTGACTGAGTAAAATTAAGGTTTCTATAAAGTGTGAATTGCGCATATGACTTCTAAGTGACCTAGCAATGGAACCCCCACTTTATGGTCATTATATTCAGGGAAAATTCACATGAAAATCAAGTAAGTAGTCAAGTGTCAGAGCATTACGTGATCTGGTCCTGTCAGTTTGGGAAGGTTTTTGCTAGAAAAAAAAAAATGACTTTGTGAGAAGACCTAAAAAAATGGATTATGAATAAAAGGTTCAAACTGAGCCTGTGCTCTGGAGCAGAGCTTCTCAAACTTTAATGGGCACACAGGGCCTCTGGGGATGTTGTGGAAATGCTCCTGATGCAGGATGGGGCCTGAGAGCCTGCATGTCCCACGAGCCCCAGGGCAATGCTGAGGAAGCAGGGCTTTCTGGGATCCTGCAGAGCTGTCGCTCCTCACTCTGGCATTGCATGAAGTCTGTTACTGAGAAATCCTGTAGCCCAAACACTTGCCAACTCTGCTACTAGAAAGACAGTGGCACAAGGACAAGGCAGAAACCCATTTGGGGCTGGGCTTGTGGCAGCCAGTGGCTCAGAGTCCTCCCGTGGGCATGGTGTGGCCCAGGAGGGTTGAGAGTCAACAGCTCTTGGCATTGATACTGCATCACCCATGTCCATGCCCCTAGGAACTGGGTGTTCAGGTGTGGAGGAGAATGATGAGAGCGTTGACACGGAGACAATGACCAACAAATTACAGGTGTGTGACGTTCCTGGCCAAGAAATACATGATGAAAGATGTTTTATTTTATTTTCTTAATGTTTATTTATTGATTTGAGAGAGAGGGAGATTTGTTGTTCCACTTATTTATGCATTCATTGGTTGATCCTTTTATGTGCCCTGACCAGGGATCAAACCAGCAACCTTGGCATATTGGAACGATGCTCTAACCCAGTGGTTCTCAACCTTCTGGCCCTTTAATACAGTTCCTCATGTTGTGACCCAACCATAAAATTATTTTCGTTGCTAC
>NW_005355666.1:432533-446583 GCF_000412655.1 Myotis brandtii | reverse complement strand
TGCAGGAGGCAGCCAATCAATGATTCTCTCTCATCATTGATGTTTCTATCTCTCTATCTCTCTCCCTTCCTCTCTGAAATTAATAATATATATATATATATAATTGGCCAGGGGCTGAGGGTACCGTGATTCAAAATCCCATCAGAATTAAAAGGGTGGAGTGAGAAAAATAAACAAATAAAAGAGAAGTTTGGCCAACAAGTGCGAAGGGTACACAATGGGGAGGTCTATGAGTTGCCCCACTATACAGATGATGGCAGTAAGGATTAGGGGTCAAGAAACTTGCCCACGGTCATACATCCAGTATAAATTGAGGAGGCCAGGATACAAACCAAGGCAGTCCCACCTTTGCTTTTAACCACTATGCTACCAGGCAACAAAGACCGTTTGGTTTCAGACTTCTCTGCAATATCAGCTTTCAGAAGAAAACAGAGCAACAGCTAGATATTTTTAGAGAAAAAAAAATTGTAACCAAAGATTCGGACACTCTGCCAAACTGTCTTTCACAACAATAGCTCACAAATATTACACACACTGTGTGGCGGGCACTGCTGTAAGTTCTAAGGGGGACCTCTGCGCTACTAAACCTGAGCTGGGGGAGGGAGGATGGTGTCCCACTGCTCCTAGAGTGACACATCTGTTTTACAAGAGGGGAACGGGCAGGGATCATCGGCCTGGGTCCTCTCTTGCTCCTCCTCCTGATTTAGAACCACTGCCCTGCGAGCAAGTTGAAGCAGGGGGGTCAGTACCACGTTTAGTAGAATTTTTGTCCTACTGGGGAGACTGGGCAGGGGAGGGAGCTTCAGTCCTCTCCCCTGCATCTGCCTGGATGAAGCTGATGAGAGATGAGAGATCTGCCGGCTTGCCCTTCCTGGAGTGAAACCACGGTCTAAGACTGGCAGCGAGGGTGGGGGGAGGGGAGGGGGGAAGGGAGCCCCATCTTCTGGGCTGAATTTTCCAATAGAGCTTCCATCACACTGAGTTGGGGAGCGGGAAGCAGTTCTGGGCTCAAATGCTACAGACTCCCACTGTTCTTACTAAGGTTTAAGCAGGAGATATTCTTGAATGAATGTTTCTATTTGCTGTATGTCCTTGGGACAAATTCCAGAGACTTTAAATGGTTGGGTTTTTCAAAAATAATTTTCACCAGCTAAATGGTTCTTTTACTGGGGAGAGTGTCTCTACTAAACTCCTCACCTCAACGTTTTGGAAATCAGCTGCCTCAATCAGGTGTTTTCTTTTTAAAGTGAAAAATACATTTGGTAGCATTTTAAACTCATGATTCAAACATATTCCATGTGTTTCAATCCACTGCAATTATTTTTATTGGGGCTCAAATTATACCAACTGTGCCTAATAGGAACTTCTTTACGTTGGTTCCTGAATCCTTCTGACATGACCCTGAGTCGTTCATAGCTTTCTTGCTATTAAAATACTTGAGTACATTACCTCCCCCAGACCCAGAGGATGCTTTTGAAAAACTTAAAAGTCACATTTAGCAGTATCAAAAAGAGTATAGATGTCTTCCAAAGAAATGAATCAGATAAAAGCAAACAGTCAAAAGGGGAAACAAACAAATTTTTAAAATCGTCACGAATGAGACATGGAAGCAACCAAAGCATCCTGCAATAGAGGACTGGATAAGTGAAATAAATCAGTCCGAAAAAAGCGAAGAACTATATCATTTCACTCGTATGTGGGATATAAAACAGAAACTCATGGACACAAACATAAATAAATAAACCACAAAAATTTTAAATCATAAAACAAATAAAAATGATAAGGAAACATTTAAAATAGCATAGAAAAATATGACATAAATAATTAAACAAATGCATTAGTGATCACTATAAATATAAATGGAATCTACTCCCCTATTAAAGATTAAGATTCACAATTGGATTAAGAGTTCAATCTTACTATTTTGGACATGGATGGACCTCTAAAGAGTATTATGTTAAGTGAAATAAGTTGGACAGAAAAAGACAAATACCATATGATTTCACTTATATCTGGAATCCAAAAAACAAATGAACAAACAAAACAGAAACAAGCTCTTAGATACAGAGAACAAACTGATGGTTGCCAGAGGGGAGGGGAGATGGAGGTTTGTGCAGAAAAGAGGAAAGGGATTAAGAAGTACAAACTTCCAGTTATAAAATAAGTCATGGGGGATGTAATATACAGCATAGGGAATAGAGTCAATAACATTGTAATAACTATGGACAGGGACAGATGATTACTAGACTTATTGTGGTGATCACTTTGTAAGGTACATAAATAGATCACTGTGTTGTACACCTGGAACTAATATAATATTGTATATCAACTATAATTAAAAATAAGTTTTAAAAATAAAATTTGAATTTCATACTATTTAAATGAATCACAAAATGAAACAAAAAATTAAGGTAAAGAAAAGGGGGAACATATAAAACAAATGCAAATTAAGAGAAATCAAAGATGGAAATATTTATGTTAGTAGAATCTGACATTAAAAAGTAACACTGAAGCCCTAACCGGTTTGGCTCAGTGGATAGAGCGTAGGCCTGCGGACTCAAGGGTCCCAGGTTCGATTCAGGTCAAGGGCATATAACTTGGTTGCCGGCACATCCCCAGTAGGGAGTGTGCAGGAGGCAGCTGATCGATGTTTCTCTCTCATGGATGTTTCTAACTCACTATCCCTCTCCCTTCCTCTCTGTAAAAAACCAATAAAATATTAAAAAAAAAAAAAAGTAACACTGAAGCCCTAACCAGTTTGGCTCACTGAAGGGTCCCAGGTTCAATTCCGGTCAAGGGCATGTACCTTGGTTGCAGGCAACATCCCCAGTGGGGGGTGTGCAGGAGGCAGCTGATTGATGTTTCTCTCTCTCTCATTGATGTTTCTGACCCTCTATCCCTCTCCCTTCCTCTCTGTAAAAAAAAATCAATAAAATATATATTTTTTTTAAATCTTAAAAAAAAAAAGTAACACTGAGCCCTAGCCAGTTTGGCTCAGTGGATAGAGTGTTGGCCTTCGGACTGAAGGGTCCCAGGTTCGGTTTCAGTGAAGAGCATGTACCTAGGTTGCAGGCTTGATCCCTGGCCCTGGTTGGGACACGTGCAGAAGGCAACCAATCGATTTGTCTCTCTCACATCAAATGTTTCTCCCTCTCTGTCTCTCCCCTTCCTTCCACTCCTTCTAAAAATCAATGGGAAAATATCCTCTAGTGAGGATTAACAACAAAAAAAGTGACACTGAAATTTATAAAGCAAAATATGAAGGATAAAGAATCATTTAATAATATGACTAATAAATCTGAAAACAAATATGCATACTAGACAATACCCCGTTTTTTCCCCCCTAGTGCCCACGCAACATTTACAAGAATAGAATATATAGCTGTACTCACAGTGGCACTGAAACAGGGTTAAATTGCTGAAGAAGGGACCCAAAAGGGCAAAGCTTTCAAATGTACAGGGAAAGGACAGGCTACAGCAAGAGCCTGAAAATCAGAATAAACATCACAGCATGTGACTCACAGCAGGGGTCTGGATAGGCCAAGTGCAGGCTCCTTATCTCTTCCCTGCCCCAGGCCTAGAATCAGCCATTTCTTCAAAGAGCTCTGGTTCCATTTATTGGAGAATGGTATTTAAAAACAAGGGTCTGGATGTGTTCTCATTGCTGCTGAGTGCCACTGTTTCTAGGCCATCTCAGCACTCAGAGCCAGGAGATATTATCTAAGCATACTACCTCACGTACACTTCCATATCTATATTTCTGTATCTACCAACTAGAGTACAGTATTTATGTGCAGTTCTTTTTGTCATTAGTTTTACATTATCTAGTCAAAGCACCATCTTTCTTTTTTTAATTTAGGTATAATTGACACATAATGGATGTCAGGTGTACAAAAATAATGGTTCAGTAGTTGATCACCACAATAAGTCTATTTAACACCCGTCACTGTACATAGTTACAGAATTTTTTTATTAAAAAATTTTAATGTAGCCCAACCGATGTGGCTCAGTGGTTGAGCACCGACCTATGAACCAGAAGGTCGAGGTTTGATTCCCAGTCAGGGCACATACCCAGGTTGTAGGCTCAATCCCCAGTAGGGAGAATGCAGGAGGCAACCGATCAATGATCCTCTCTCATCATTGATATTTCTATCTCTCTCTCCCTCTCTGAAATCAATTTTTTAATTTATTTTTTAAAATATATTTTATTGGTTTTTTACAGAGAGGAAGGGAGAGGGATAGAGAGATAGAAACATCCATGAGAGCGAAACATCGATCAGCTGCCTCCTGCACACCCCCTACTGGGATGTGCCCGCAACCAAGGTACATGCCCTTGACCGGAATCAAACCCGGGACCCTTCAGTCCACAGGTTGACGCTCTAGCCACTGAGCCAAACCGGTCAGAGCCATAATCAACTTTTTTAAATCTTAAATTTTAAAAAAAAGATATCCATGTCTTAGTCCTCGGAATCGATGAATGTTACATCATATGGCAAAAGGGACTTTGCAGATGTGATTAAGTTAAGGATCTCATGATGGAGATTATCCTGGATTATCCGGGTTGGTCTTAAATGTCATCCTAAGGGTCCTTAAGAGAGAGCTGTAAGAAAGTCAAAGGAGGGAGGAGGAGTCATGAGAATGGAAGCAAGAGGTTGGAACAATGGGAGGAAGGAGTCAGCTGAATACAGGAGACTTCCAGAAGCTAGAAATGTCAAGGAAACAAGTTTCCCCTGAGGCTCCAGAAGGAACCAGCCCTACCACACCTTGACTTTAGCCTAGTGAAACTGATTTCAGACTCCTGGCCTCCAGAACTGTAAGATAATACATCTGTGTGGCTGTAAGCTACCAAGTTCGTGGTAGTTTTTTACAGCAGGGATATTCCTATCGCTATACATATCCCTATGGTTTTGCCTTTTCCAAAATGTCACATGAGCGGAATCATACAATACTTTTGGGTCTTTGGAGTCTGGCTTATTTCATTTAACAAAATGCATTTAAGATTCATCCATGCTTATGTTATGTATATTTTACCACTAAAAAGAGATTCATGCATGTTGAGTGAATCAAGAGATATTTCCCTCACTGACTAGTGTTCTATTGTATTCATCTACCAGTTTATCATCCACCTGCTGAAGGACATCTGGTCGTTTCCAGTTTTTGATGAATAAAGCCGCTATAAACATTTGCACATAAATTTTTGTGTGCACATAAATTTTCAATTAACTTAGCTACTAAAACTCATAGGTATTCATAGCTTTTAGGACATGGAGATGTAAATTTAAATACCATTACCCAGGAAACACATTATTAAGTAGTACAAACAAAAAGAATCGCCGGCCTTTTAAGGCCAAGGTTACGTTCACAGAACAAGCCATAAGTTCTGATTTCCAGATGTCTTACAAGACCCAAAAGTATTATATGATTAGACATAACATTTTCAAGGACATTTTAAGAAACAAGAAAATCATCTTATTCTGTTGCCGGAATTTCTTTCTTTCTCTCTTCCTTCCTTCCTTCCTTTCTTTCTTTTTTTATGAGAGAGGAAGAGATAGAGAGAGAAACAATGATCAGTTATCTCCCATATGTGCCCTGACCAGGGATCAAACCCACCACCTTTTGGTCAAGGGAACAATGCTCCAACCAACTGAGCCGCAGTGGCTGAGGCTGTTGCTGGGATTTCTTACCCCAGCAGTTAGGAGGGTCTGTGAGTTTCCAGTTCAAATGCTGAAATTCTGTTATTTAGAACTGAGGGAAATAAAGACAGATCTAAGATTAAAACTTACTATGGA
The DNA here is from genome assembly GCF_000412655.1 of Myotis brandtii. NCBI lineage: Eukaryota > Metazoa > Chordata > Mammalia > Chiroptera > Vespertilionidae > Myotis > Myotis brandtii. The sequence goes on along the minus strand of NW_005355666.1, from coordinate 440,794 downwards.
AAGGAAAGGGACAAAATAGAATTATAAACAATTGAAAATGACCATGTAATTATCCATCTACAGTGAGAATAGAAAAAAACTAATAATGAATATTTGAATTTCTGATTTATTATATTGGCAATACATTCACCCCTGGTCCTTAGTATTGTCTGCTATGAAACTTGTCAAATCGTTTCATAAACTCAGTAAAACTTATCTGCTTTTTCCAACAGATGTGCAATGATACCTCTGCCAGTAGAGTTTTGCCTGAACAAAGAAAAAAATAAGTCATTCAAACATAAAAATGACAAAAATTTTTCCATAAGGGCCAAAACTACAGAGGAATAATTCCAAGTCACAATCCTCAACGCAAACTCAAGTATGAGTCACATAATACCCAAACGGCTTGTAAAACCACCTACAAAGTGTATAACAAGTATTTGTTGGTATATGGGACTTTCTCTTACTTACAAGCTATTGGGGCAATGTGGAGGGGCCCAGGTGGACATACTATGTACCCAATGTGGGTTTGCATCACAGCCAAGGAATACTGGCCTTGGGGAATTCACATCTTTTTTAAAAAAATATGTTTTTATTGATTTTTAGAGAGAGATGGAGAGGGAGAGGAAGAGAGAAACATTGATGTGAGAGTGAAACATCAATCAGCTGCCTCCTGCACACTCCCTATCCAGGATTGAGCCTGAAACCCAGGCATGTGCCCTGACTGGGAATAGAACCCAAAATCTTTCGGTGCATGGGACAGTGCCTAACCACTGAGAAACACTGGCCAGGGCTGAACTCACATTTTTTATGGCAAACCTGCTTTCTGTCAGAGAAGGAGATAGCATCTCATCTCTCCAGGCAACTCCCTGCAAATACCGCCTTGAGAGATGAAGGCCCAGGTAAAGAGGGTCTGGGCCTCGCATTCTTGGCATACAAAACAAGAACATCAGGGACACTCTGGGCTCTGACAGATTGTATCTCCCAACAATATTATGCCTCGAGAGAAAATAGGCCATCTCTCTTTCCACATGAAGTGAACAATAAGAGATAATGTTCAAAGTTTTACCCTTAGGGATATTTCCCTTCACCACTGCTTTCAGGGGCTAGAATGCAGCCATCCATTTTTACCCAGTGACAGCAAACTGTGCATATACCAAGCCTGTGTTTTGCTGTTGTCCAATCATAGAGAACTCTCTGGAAGCCATAAATGTGAGTTAAGGAAGAAATATATCAGAGGGAGCAAGTACCATAGCAGGGTTGTTGTTTTTTTCCAATATATATTCATCTTTATTTTCCCATTATTAGTGGAAATATTACATGAGAAAGGGTTTTTTTCAAATGAAAATTCTATAGAAAATTATTAATGGTATTATCTTCTATGTAGTTCCTAAGATGGTGGTTCCCTTTCAATTAATATGTTTACCTTTTCATAGGGTTGGAGTTTTTTGTTTTGTTTTGTTTTTGAGAGAGAGGGGAAGAGAGAGATAGAAACACCGATGAGAAACAGCAACATCGATTGGCTGCCTCCCACACACCCCCTGCTGGGGACAAGGGATGGAGCTTGAAACCAGGCATGGGCCCTGAACAGGAATTATCTAACAGGTGACCTCCTGGTCCATGGGTAGATACTCAACCACTGAGCCACACCGGCCAGGCTTCATAGAGTTTTAATAATATTAGTCTAACATAAGCAAAATGAATCTCATAGCGATGGCACCAAAAAATGATAAACGTTGTAAGGATATCCAAACTTTAGCTTGTCGCCATTAAGACCATGGGAGTTTATTTATTTTTTATTGATTTCAGAGAAGAAGGGAGAGGGAGAGAGAGAGATAGAAACATCAATGATGAGAGAGAATCATTGATCGGCTGCCTCCTGCACACCCCCTACTGGAGATCGAGCCCACAACCCAGGCATATGCCCTTGACCGGAATCGAACCTGCGATCCTTCAGTCCACCGAGCTAGGGCAAGACCACGGGAGTTAAAACACTTCTTCATACACATTACTTGTGCTTTCTGACTAGCTGGGACTCAGTCACATATACAACGTTATCATCTCCTAATAGAATATAAAATTGTCACATCCAATTTTCTATTTCCATGGATGAGGAAAGACCTATTACCTGATAGTCATCTCAAGCGGCATACACCCCTCTCCTTTCACGTTTTACATTTCCTGCCTTCGCTTTCTGAGTGAACCTGCCCAGAAACTGGAAGGCAAAGAAACCTGTAGATACAGTCCCTTCCCAGGGCACAGAGCAGACAGAGAGGAGTGGAGTGAATCTGGAAGGGCAAATGGGAGATAGCCAGCGCAGCCCATAAATGGCATTGATGTCATTGGTGTGATTTTCTAAACCATTAAACCATTCTTGGTAAAGTTCCAAACAAAACAACACACACTCCTTTCAATTTGTACAGTGGTTCCGTTCCTGGAAAATTCCAGGATATTAAAACTGCAAAAAAGACTGTGAGTTATGCTCGCTTCGGCAGCAATAGACTAAAATTGGAATTATACAGAGAAGACAAGCATGGCCCCGATGCTAGAATGACATGCAAATTTGTGAGAGCATTCCATATTTTTAAAACTTCAATTTTTGAAAAAGAAGAAAGTACTGGGGAGCTGACATGCAAAATGAGATTGGGTTTGGGCTCAGACCATTACAAATAGGTTTTTCATATATGTGACTATCTAAGGGGACATTTGAAAATTACATAAGAGGTAGGAAAATCTGTCCTGGAAAGAATGTCACATGCATTGAAGAACATATGACATTCTTGGCTCCTTCCCATTAACTGCCAGGAAATCCCTGCCAGGGGAGTCCTGTCAATCACTGTAACAACCGAAATAGCCCCACATGTGTTCAAAGCATACCCTTGGGTGGTACTGCCCTCAGTGATACCCACTCTCCTAAGGTGAAACGTTCTTCCTTGCAGAATTTGAGTTTGATATTTCATCCTCTTAGTGTCTGGGGGCAACACAAAATGGAAGAAATGACTTCTCAATTTATGGGTCCTTGTTCAATCCAATATACTAAAGTCTCTGGCCCAGTGACGGAACGCAGACTGCCATTTCTGGCGACACATACTTGTGAATTTAAATTTCTGATTTCATATAAATAAAAACCAAGAAAATAACTGGATGTGGAGCTCACGCTTCATATGGAGCCCAATAAAAGTTTTAAAAGAACCGTATTCCATGTCACTTGGTATTAACCTATAACATTTTTCTACTTTTAACTTTAGTACATTTTAAGTAATACATACACATTATATAAAATTACAAAATAGAGACACAAAAGTACAAAGTAAAAACATCACATACTGTGGTAGACAGAATAATGGCCTCCCCGCAAAGATGTCCATGACTTAATCCCTTGAATCTTTTTCATGGCAAAAGGAACTCTGCAGATGTTACTAAGTTAAGGATCTTTCGGTGTTTTGTTTTTTTTATTTTAGAAAGAGGAAAGACAAGGAGAGAGAGGAAGGGGGGGGGCAGGGAGTGGGAGAGAGAGAGAGGGAGGGAGGTGTGAGAGGGAAATATCTATTGGTTGCCTTTGTAGGTGCCCCGATTGTGGATCCTGGGGATGGAACCCACAACCTGGGTATGTGTGCTGACCGGAATTGCCCTGACTGGAATCAAACCTGCCACCTTTTTGGTGTATGGAATGACACTCCAACCAATTGAGCCACACCAGCCAGGGCCCAGTTTAGCCCCTTCAGTGTGGCTCTTCCACAAAATACCGACTTCTTCTGCGCATGGGCCACAAAGTTTCAATCGCACTGTACGTGCGTGCCCGCACGTGGTATTTTGTGGAAGAGCTACACTCAAGGGGCCAAAGAGCCGCTTGTGGCTCACGAGCCACAGTTTGCCGACCAGGGGCCTAACCAACTGAGCTACCCAGCCAGGGTTAGGATGATGAGATAAGGAGATTATCCTGGATTATCCTTGTGGACCCCATGTAATCACAGGATCTTTATAAGAAAAAGCAAGATGGTCAGAAGGCAGAGAAGGTGATATGATGAAAGAAGCAGATACTGGAGTGATGCAGGCAGAGCCAAGGAATGTTTGCAGCCTCGGGGCTGGAAAAGGCAAGGAATGGGTTCTCCCCTACAGCCTCCATTAAAGTCTGTGGTGTTTTAAAAATCTATCATCTCTCCACATGTATTAATTGGCATTCATCTTTGAAGTAGAGCTCCCCTTATCCACTGGGGATATTTGGTTATTGAAATACAGATTCTACTGAAAAGGCAGAAAAATGATTAACTCTTTATTAATAGCCAGATTACATAGTAAGAGTTGATTTAATAGCTGCCTCAAATGGTGACAAGTAAACATTTGCAGACTTTTGAACATCATTATTAAACCATGGATTTTCATAGATTCCACCTGTTGCAATTCATTGCCACCATGAATCTTCATAATGCTCTAAATGCCCTGACTCCGGCCAGTGCAACGTGACCCCATTGATCTTTGAGAACTACTGATTTCTAGCACAACAAAATATCCCTGGCTTTCCTTGTACTTTTCCTGTCCCAGCCCTGGAATAAGCTATTTCTCCAAAAGGCCCAGCTTCCTTTTACTGGGGAATGGTTTTCAGATACCACAACCTGAGCACCAGGGAGGTTCATTATTCGAACATTACAATGAATGGTGGCAATGCTTTTAGACCATTTCAATAGGTAGAACTAGAAAAATTCACATAGTGTGGCTGACAGCCTCTAGGGTGGCCCCCAGGATCCCTGCCTCCTGGTGTTCATGCTTCTGTGTGCTCCCCTCCTCATGAAAGTGGGAGGAACCATGACTTGCTTCTAGTCGTTAGCAGATGACAAAGGTGACAGGTTGCATATAATATATGATTATAGTCTGTAGGACTGTTGCCAGCCTTACAAAGAGACTATGTCCCTTGCTGTCTTTAAAGAAGCCGCCTGCCATGCTGAGAGCTGCCTATGGAGAGGGCCACTTGGCAAGGAACTGAGGGCAGCCTCCAGCGGACAGCCAGCAAGAAACTGAGACCCTCAGTCCAGCAGCCCGCAGGAACGAAAAGCTGCCAACGACCACGTGAGCATGGAAGCAGATGCAATGGGAGCCTGGGCGGGCACCTTGACGGAAGCTTTGTTAGTCCCTGAAGCAGAGCACCTAGCTAAGCCATGCCCAGACTCCTGACCCGCAGAAAAAGGCAGAGAATAAATGTGTCTTGTGTTAAGCCTCTAAGTTTGTGTTAATATTGTTATGTAGCACTAGATAACTAATGTACTATTTAATAACGGGTTTATGTGAATATTTTCAATTCAATTTAATATTATAGTGTTTTCTTTAATTTCTTGGATTTTATCCTAATTTTTTTTTTTTTTTTTTACAAATAATGGAACTTCTAGCCCTATCCCCTGGAGGACTGCACACCAAATTGTGAATAAAAAGCTGAAAATAAGGGATCTCCTCTCCTTTCTATTTTTTCATTCTTCCTCTCTTTGAAGGGGAACATTTATTCATTAATATTTTTTCTCCTATGGCCTTGCTCACTTAAGTAAACTAAGTCTATGAAATCACTTCAAAATAATTTTAGTCCTAGGATTCCTTTAAATTATTACTGTAATATTTCTTGTTAATGTAGCACTTCGTGGTTTAAAGTGATTTTTTCATGTATAAGTTTCTCCAATAAATTTTGGAACAACATTCAATTAATAGAAATTTGATTTAGGCAAAATTAGAATACAAATTATCTGCTTCTCTCTAACAGTGTTTATTTCCCCAAACAAGGCACATCTATGCTTTTAAAATGTTAAATACATAGTTTGATTCTTTGTATTTTTAATAAATATACGAAATAGAAATTCAAAGTCCAAGCTCTGGACAACCATTTATGATGAACAAAGATGTGCCTAATTTAAACCAACCACTTCTTTTTTAATATTTAGTAAGGAATATTTATTTTATCTTTAAATTATACAAGTACACTAATATTTGTATTATTTCTGCTCAAAAACTAAATGTCTCCAAACATCCACTTGAAGTGATGTTATTAATACTAATAAAAGAAAAATACTCAGATTTTTAATACTTATTTATCACTTTCAGGTTTAACACAAGATGTTATAAAACAAATAATTCAACCTGACAAATAACATTTCCCAAAAGTACTATTTTCAGTAACAATTTCTCTCTATTAACTGAGACTTGAGAATAAATATTGTAAAATATCTCACAACCACCCTGCACATGGGTCAATAAATATTACTGTAATATATTTCATAGAAAGTAGCAGGACAGGTTTTATCGAAGCTTAAGAAACAATGGTTAAGTTCTCCTGACCAAAAATATACCCACTAAGGAAGAGATTAAATTATGTAAGTCAAAGAATTTTCTGGCACAACTTCATATGTTCCTTAAAACTCTGTTCTGTCGTGAAACTTTTTTTTCTGGATTATTAATGCATTAAAGAGGTTGAGGGAACATTGAGAAAAAAGTCTGGGTCTAGTATAGAACCTGGCATATCAACTCAATTAATGTTAAATAAATAAATTGACAATTACTGGAAGGAAAGAAGGAAGGAGTGCAAAGGGTCTAATGAATGACCTTAAGTGGCTTTAAGTTTCTCTGAAATATCTTTAAATATCTTTAAGGTAATAAAGAAATACAAAGCAATGAAGGACTGAAGGAAGTTAGCCAAAACCTTAGTGAAGGCTGATTTCCATGAATCAATGAAAGAAATAGGTTATAAACACAAAAATGAGGCTTATGTAGTCTGTGGTTACAACTTCTACTTTAAAATTTTGGAATCCATGTCATTTTGTTTATAAAAGGATTAATCTAACCTTTGAGATTGTGAGAAACTGGAGATCTACTAGTACACTGAGATCTCACAACTTATCCAGTCTTTGACCAAGCAGCAACTTCAGTCAAGAGATAGCAATTGTCACCAGAGTGCTATTGGGCTCAACAGGAAAAATACTGCCCTCTAGGGAACATTATGGATGGTTGTTAATACTTTTTTTTTTTTGACACGTTGGAGTGAAACTACAAAACATTAATGAAAAGGGGAATCTTAAAAGCCACAAGAGAATGAAGGTATTACCACTAAGAAATGAAAATTAGATAACCGACAGACTTTGTATCAGTCACCAACTGCTGCCAGAAGACAGTGGAATGATATTTTCAAAGTGAAAAGGGGAAATTACTACCAACATAACATTTTATACCTAGATAAATTACCATTATACAGGCAAAATACAGACATTTACAGACATAAAAAGTAGTTTACCACTAATAGAAATACTGTGGATGTGCTGATTTATGGTGCCAGCCAGAATAGAATAAACCCACTATAGTCTATCTCTCCCACTTAGAACAACTATAACCTCTGGGGGGTGCTGGGGGAGACACACACAAAAGCAACTACCTGAGAACTCTGAAATGTAAGCAAAATCAGGTGCATTGAGAAGGGAAGTAAAAATTTGAAGACATGAGGGGTGAGTTACCCATATATATTAGCTACTTTCTCTCCCAACATTGATCAGAGGAGAAATCTCCAGCAGAGCTTGCTTAGACAGTACAATGAGAATACCTCCAAGGAACCCTATACTTCTGGCCAGACAACTGAGAAAAGGTGTCCCTGCAAGTTGGAAGTGTGGAAGGAATCACAAAAAGGAGATTGCTGGAGAAGGAGTTAATTCTGTATATGAACTAGCACAAATCCCAGACTCAACTCTGAGCTGAGCATGCATGGGACAGACCCAAAGTAACAAAGCAAAGACTTTGAGAACTAAACTATTATATAAAACACCCCTCAACCTAGCTCCTGAGTAGAGCATATGCGGGATAAGACCAAAGTACCAGAGCAGAGGCTTTTGAACTGACATTGGGACCACTGCACACAAAGCTTGTAGTCTGAACATAACCAGGTTGATTGCCTGCTTTTTAAAAAAAAAAAATCTCATCCACCAGAGGACTTTAACAGGACCCAGATTCTTACAACATAAGATTCAAAATATCCAGGATACAATCCAAATTATTTGACATACAAAAAATCGAGAAAACGTGGCTAATTCCCAAGGGAAAAGACATTCAACAGATGCCAAATCCAAGATAACTCAGATGTTGAAATTAACAGACAGACTTTAAAGCTGTTATAATTATGCTCTATGAGGTAAACACACCCTTTAGATAAATGAAAATATAGTTCTCAGCAGAGTAAAAATAAACTATAAAAATAACCAAATGGAAATTTTAGAGGGTAAAAATACAATATATAAAATTAAAAATTCACTAGATGAGCTCAA
>NW_005355666.1:426874-432433 GCF_000412655.1 Myotis brandtii | reverse complement strand
AGTTATACAATATATATTATATATTTTTATAAAGAGAGAAAAATGAAGATTATGTAGGCTGTGAGTACAACTCCTACTTTAAAATATTGGAATCCATATCATTTTGTCTATAAAAAGAGATTAGTCCAGCCTTTGAGACCATGAGAAACTGGAACTCTACAGCCCAGATTTCACAACCTACTCAAGTCTCTGGCCAAAAAGCAGCCTCAGGAGATACAGCAATTGTCTCAAAAGTGCTATAGGCTCAACAGGGACAATACTGCCCTCTAAGGAGCATTCTGGAAGTTTGTGGGTATGTTTTTTGAAACTGCAAAACATCACTGACAAAGAGGGGAGAAAATACACACACACACACACACACACACACACACACACACAATTGTGGGGCTGGCAAATCCAAAATCTTCAGGGCAGGCCAGCAGACTAGAGACCCAGGGAAAAACTGTAGTGTTAAGTCCAAAGGCAGAATTGTTTCTTCCTCAGGGGAGGTCCGTTTTTTTCATTTAAGGTCTTCAACTAATTGGATAAGGCCCACCCATATTATTGAGGATATTCTGCTGTACCATTGACTTAAATGTTAATCACAATAAAAAAAAATACCTTCACAGATGATCCAAGGTGGAGGAAGGTAGAAGTCACACTCACTTCCTCCTGGGACCAAACTGAAAGTACAACTAAAATAAAGGAAAATCAACCTAAATAACCTACTGAAGACTAGCTGAACAAAAGTCTTATTAGCAAGGATTTACAGAAGAAGCCATATCGAGACTGGTAGGAAGAGTGGAGATGTGAAAAGGACTGGACCCGTACTCACGTGCAGTGGCTGAGAATCCAGAGGGATATCTCAGTGGCAAAGGTTCCCCCTGCTAGGAGCATGGAGTCTCAACTCCAGCAGGGCTCCCAGCCCAGAACACTAGAGCCGGGAAGAGGAGCCCACGTAACATCTGGCCGTGAAAATCAGTGGGAATTCTGTCCACCAGGGAGATGGGAGTCTGCTAGAAACCCAAGCACCCTCTTAAAGGATCAGAGCACAAAATCTCACTCACAGCCACTCACCTTGGGCTCCAGAGGAGGGAATGAGGCTCAAAGAAGACTGGAGAGACTGGGTTGTGTGGCTCCGAGGAGAAAGCTGAAGGGACAGCCGCCAGGGGACCTGTGCTGAGTCCCTCTCTTACCTTCCCACAGATGCAATCTTTCCTGGGTTCATGTAGTTACAGCCTGGGGGTATGTAATAGACCCATCTTCCTGGCTCCCAGTTGCTCCAGGCTGCCCTGCCGAGCTCAAGCCCTGAAGAGGAGTCAGTTGCCTGCGCCTGTGGTGTAGAATTTCTTGGAGGGCTCTTGAGGATGAACTCAGGAGATGTCAGAGACTGAGTTATGTGGCTCAGGGGTGGGGACCACGCCTCCTACCACGCTCCTGACTGGAGCTTATCCCCTAGAGGAAATCCACTAGCCCCACCCTCCCAACTCCCAGTGGCCCCTCCCTGCCAACCTGGTGTCCTGCAGAATTGTCACTTGGCTGTGGCCAGCCTGGGCTTGCAGTGCAGAGCTTCTAGAAAAGCTCTGGGCAGAATTAGGAAGAGACTGAATTCTGTGACCCTAGGGCGGGTGCCATTTTCCCCTCACATGCCTGACCAGCACCACCATTCTTGTATATAGCCCTCCCTTCACACGGCCAAATCTTGGTCTCTTTGGGTCTGATGAACTCTGCTGGCCTCACCCTGATAACTCCACGAGCCCCTGCCCCCCTACAAAGGTCTGCAGGCACCCGGATGGTGGTGGCTGACCTTGGTGTACTCTGGGACTTTTGCTGAGTGGTTTCAGACCCAGCACTGATGCTGAGTTTGAATCTGTATCATTCTGGTGAAGAACACATGCCCCTACCTGGTGACTCACTGAAAAAGCACCTCATGCAACTCTCATATCACCAGAGGCTATTTCACTGAGACTAACAGGAAGCCACAGGCGGAGGTGGATTTGAGGGTGCTTTGGGCTATTTGCTGACCTGCTCCCAGGCTTGGTGCTGGTGGGAACCGGCCTTGGTGTGCAGCTTGGCTCCTCTCATCATACCCAGGCCCAGCAGAGGTAGCACAAACTGGATTCCTTTGTAGCTCCAAACAGGTAGCCTTGAGCCTGTCACAGGCAGTGCCTAATATTGACCTGCTGCTACGGAGTCCCTCCCAAGAGGCCTCAGAACCAGCACACCTGGTGGCAGGCTTCAGACCACAGCAGAGCACCACCCAATTAGTTCCTCAAGAAGCATGCCCACAGGGAAATCTCAGCAGGCACAAACCCTGTTGGGGCAAATTTCGCTTTGTGGGGTCAGCCCCCACACAGCAGTTCATACACTGTGGTTGGGGTCAATCCATATCTTCACCCAGCCTAAGAATCGACCCCACCCACTGAGGGACCAACAACAATCAAGACTCAACTACAACAGGAGGGCTCACATAACCCATACAAGGGACATTCCTGGAGCACCTAGCTCAGGTGATCAGGGAGACTGTATCACTGAGCCCCACAACATACCTACTACATAAGGCCTCCATACCAAGACAAGAAGACATAGCAGATCTACCTAATGCACAGAAACAAATAAAGAGAGGCAGCCAAAATGACGAGACAAAAAAACATGCCCCAAATGAAAGAACAGGAGATATCCCCAGATAAAGAACTAAATGAAATGGAGGCAAGCAATCTACCAGGTACAGAGTTCAAAACAGTGGTTATAAGGATATACAAGGAACTTAGTGAGAACTTCAACAAAGAGATAGTAAGCATAAAACAAAGGACATAGAAACAATGAAAAAGGATCAGTCAAAATTTAAGAATACAAAATCTGAAATGAAGAATACACTAGAAGGATTCAACAGCAGATTAGATGAAGCAGAGGATTGAGTCAGCAACTTAAAAGACAATGCATCTAAAAACACCCAGAGAGGCAAAAAGAAAAAAATAATTTTAAAAAATTATGTGAGAGAGACATATCGATTGGTTGCCTCTCGCACTCTCTAAAAACCAATGAAAAAGTATCCTTGGGTGAGGATTAATCAGAAAAAATAAAAGTACAGCCAATGTCCCTCATGAATACAGTTGTAATACAAATAAATAATACAACGATTAATAAATAACACAAGAATAAACTCTGGGCCCTAGCTGGATGGCTCAGTGGATAGAGCATCGGCCTGGGGACTGAAGGGTCCCAGGATCAATTCCAGTCGAGGGCACATGCCTGAGTTATGGGCTTAATCTCCAGTAGGAGGCATGCAGGAGGCAGCCAATCAATGATTCTCTCTCATCAGTGATGTTTCTATCTTTCTCTCTCCCTTACTCTTTGAAATCAATAAAAATACATATTTTTTTAAAAAAGAATAAACTCTGTTGCTCGCTTTGGCAGCACATATACTAAAATTGGAACGATACAGACAAGATTAGCATGGCCCCTGCCCAAGGATGACATGCAAATTCGTGAAGCATTCCATATTTAAAAATAAATAAATAAGAAATAATTTATTTGAAGAGGTGGCTGTTGACACACACACACACACACACACACACACACACACAGAATAAATTCTGTTTCACATACAATTGTAAACCTACTTTTGCCCACCCCTGTATTTAGCAATTAAAATTCAGCAACATATTAAAATAATTATATGGGCTCTAGTATCCAGAATATATCAAAAACATCTACAACTCAACAACAAAAGGACAGACAACCCACTTAAAAAATGAACAAAGGACTTGAATAGACACTTCTCCAAAGAAGATATACACATGGCTAACAAGCATATGAAAAGCTGCTCAACATCACTACTCATTAGGGAAATGAAAATAAAAATCACAATGAGATACGACGTCACACCCACTGGGATGGCCATAACACGAACAACAAAACATAAAATAAAAAGCATTGATGAGGCTGTGAAGAAACTGGAACCCTCACACATTCCTGGTGGGAATGCAAAATGGTGTGGCCACTTTAGAAAAAGTTTGGCTGTTCCTCAAAAAGCTGAAACATTGAATTACCATATGACCCAGTAATTCCACTTCTAGGTATATACCCAAAAGAATTGAAAACAGGTGTTCAAACAAAAATTTATACATGAATGTGCATAGCACCACTGCTCACAATAGCCAAAAGATGGAAACAACCCAAATGCTCATCAACAGATGAACAGATAAACAAAATATGCCATCTTATTCAGTCATAGAAAGAAATGAAGTACTGACACATGCTATGACATGGATGAACCGCAGAAACATTGTGCTACGTGAAACAAACCAGACACAAAAGGCCACACACTGTATAATTCCATTTACATGAAATATGCAGAGTTGGCAAATCCATAGAAACAAAAAGCAGATTAGTGGTTGCCAGGGGTTGGGAGAATGGGAATGAGGAGTGATTGCTTAATGAGGATGAGGTTTCCTTTCGGAGTGATGAAAATGCTCTGGAATTAGATAGTGGTGATGATTGCACAACATCGTGAATGTACTTAGTGACAATTGTACACTTTTAAATGGCTAAAATAGTAAGTTTTATGCTATGTGTATTTTATTACAGTAAAAAAAAATATTTTTAAAGTCATACACCATGGCCAAGGGAGGTTTATTCCCTGGATGCAAATCTAGTTCAATATTTAAAATCTCTTCAACAAGCTAAAAAGAGAAAAAAATCACATAATCATATCAATTGATGCAGAAAAGCACTTGACAAAATTCAATACTGATTCCCAATAAAAATTCTCAGAAAACTAGGGATAGAAGGTAACTTCAACTTGATAAATAAAACCTACAAAAAAACCTTACAGCTTACATTATATTTATTGGTGAAAAACTGACTGTTTTCCCCATAAGAACAGGAACAAAGCAAGGGTGTCTGCTCTCATCATCTTATTCAACATAGTACTGAAAGTCCTAGCCAGTGCAACATGACAAAGAAATAAACTGAAATAAAATAAAAGGAATCTTGATTGAAAAGAAAGAAATAAGGCTGTCTCTATTTGCAGATGACATGAATGTTTATGTAAAAATGCCCCAACGGTGTGGCTCAGTGGTTGAGTGTGGACCTATGAACCAGGAGGTCATGGTTCGATTCCCAGTCAGGGCACATGCCCGGGTTGTAGGCTCGATCCCCAGTATGGGGCATGCAGGAGGCAACTGATCCATGATCCTCTTTCATCATTGATGTTTCTATATCTCTCTCCCTCTCCCTTCCTCTCTGAAATCAATAAAAATATGTATTTTTAAAATCTATAAAATAACTCCTAGAGCTAATAATTTTGACAACATCACAGGATACAAGATAAGTGTATAAAATAACTGTATTTCTATATATTAGCAATGGACACCAAAATTTAAAATAAAATACCATTTACAATTAGTAAAAAATAAAATACTTAGGTATAAATCTAACAAAACATGTATAAGACTTGTATCCTTAAAAACTACAAAACCCTGTGCAAGAAATACAAAAAGGTCTAAATAAACGGAGAGACTTTTTGTGTTCGTGAATTAGGAGACTCAACATAGAAAAGATGTTAGTTCTCCCCAA
>NW_005355666.1:419633-426775 GCF_000412655.1 Myotis brandtii | reverse complement strand
AATCCTCAACTAAGGATATTTTTCTATTGATTTTTAGGGAGAGTGGAAGGGAAAAGGAAAGATAGAGAGAAACATTGATGTGAGAGAGACACATCGATTGGCTGCCTTCCACACAGGCCCCAACCAGGGCTGGGGAACGAGTCTGCAACCAAGGTATGTGCCCTCGCCTGGAATCGAACCTGGACCCTTCAGTCTGTGGGCCAATGCTCTATCCACTGAGCCAAACCAGCTAGGGCTCAACAATAATTTTATAGATGTAGACAAGGTCATCCTAATATTTACATAGAAAGGAAAAGGAACTAGAATAGCTAAATTAATTTTGAAAAAAGAAGAAGAAAGTAGAAAAAAATTAGTCTACCTGATTTCATGATTTATTATATAGCTACAGTAATCCAGATTGTAGACGTATAGACATAGGTCAATGAACAGAATAGAAAATACAGAAACAGACTCACACAAAGATACCCAACTGATTTTTGACATGGATGCAAAAAATAATTCAATGGAGGAAGGAGAGTATTTTCATCAAATGGTGCTGGATCAATTGAACAGCCATAAGGCAAAAAATAAATAAACCTAAACCTGAACCTCACAGCTGATACACAAATGAACTCAAAATGGATTGTGGACTTAAATGTAAAACATAAAATTATAAAACATTTAGGGGGAAAACATAGGATAAAATCTTCAGGACCTAAGGCCAGGCAAAGTGTTCTTATTTTTATTTTTTATTGATTTCAGAGAGGAAGGGAGAGGGAGAGAAAGAAACATCAATGATGAGAGAGAATCACTGATCGGCTGCCTCCTGCATGCCCCCTAGTGGGGATCTAACCTGCAACCCGGGCATGTGCCCTTGAATGGAATTGAACCCGGGACCCTTCAGTCCGCAGACCGATGCTCTAGCCACTGAGCCAAACCAGCTAGGGCCAGGCAAAGTGTTCTTAAACTTAACATCAAAAGCACCATAAAAGGAAAAATGGGTAAGCTGAACCTCATCAAAATGTAAAATTTTGCTCTGTGAAATATCTAATTTAGAGGGTGAAAAGTCAAGCTACAAACTGGGAGAAAATATTTGCAAACCACATATCTGACAAAGGATTAATATCTCAAAACTCAACTGTAGAAAAGCAAATATCCCAATTACAAAATGAGGCAAATACATGAACAGACATTTCACCAAAAAGGATATGCAGATGGCAAAAAGCCCATGAACGCCATTAGCCATTAGAAATGCAGATTAAAACCACAATGAGATATTATAGTTTTGTAAGATGTTACCATTGGGGGATAATCAGTAAAGGATACATGGGATATCTCTGTATGATTTCTTAGAACAGCATGTGAATTCATAATTATCTCATAATAAAAATTTACTTTTAAAATAAGATGGAATACAGAGAAAATGGTGCTGAGAGGGACATTTATAGCTTTAAATATCTGTATCACAAAAGAAAATATCAAATCAATAACCTGTGCTTCTATTTTAGGAAACTAGAAAAAGAAGAGCAAACTACACCCAAAGCGAGATAAGACATAATAAAGATTAGCACTGAAATCAATGAAACAGAAAACAGAAAAACAATAGAGAAAATTAAAAAAACTAAAAGTTGGTTCTTTGAAAAGACTGAGAGAGAGAGAGAGAGAGAGAGAGAGAGAGAGAGAGAGAAAAGACACAAATTACCAAAATCAGGAATGAAAGAGGATACAACACTACCCACACTACAGAAACTAAAAGGATTAAAAAGAATTTGTATGAACAAGTTTATGCCCACACATTAGACATCTTAGATGAAATGGAAAAATTCCTGAAAAGACACAAATTATCAAAATTAACCCCCTAAGCAATAGAAAATGTGAACACACCTACAGCAAGAAATTGCATTACTAATTTGAAATCTTCCCCGAAAGAATAGCTCAAATCTAGGTGGCTTCACTGGCAAACTGGTGAATTCTATCAAATATTTAAAGAAGAAATATTACCAATCCTTCACAAACTCTCAGAAAATAGAGGAAGACAGAATACTGCCCAATTCATTCTGTGAGGCTAGCTTTACCCCTTACCAATACCAAACAAAGCCATCATCAGAAAAGAAAACTAAAAATCAATATCCCTCATTAACATAAATGTAAGAATATTTGACAAAATATCAACTAACTGAATTAAGCAGTATATAAAAAGAATCATACACCGTGACCAAATGGGATTTAGGCTGGGAATACAAATACTGAGGGAAATACACGGGCCTAATGTTAGCTACAAGGGAAAAGAACGCCTTCCATAACAGATCCTTGAGGTTTCTCTGTGTCTAGTGGCTGACACTGACCCTCCTCCCCTCCAGGCCCCAGGGCCTCCTGTTCTAGCTCTTGGCAGGGATTAGGGAGGCGGACCCAGAGGGGCTCAGGGACAGGATAGCAGCAAGAGGCAGGGCCTTCCCGACAGCTGGAGTGGGTTGTACATTCAAGTGTGAGGTGAACCCTTTTGTGACACATATATGGAACTGCACAGGCCTGGCCCCACCCTGTTCTGAAGTCCCTGCACGGCCACCCCTCACCACTGAGCCTCTGAGTTGGGGGAGGGGGGCTGCTGGCTCCGCCTGGCCGGCCTGGTTTCTCAGAGGGTCTGTGGATTAACACTGGTTCTTTTCATAAAAAAATAAAATTTAAAAAGCAGCATGTTATTGCCCATTGTGACCAAGGCCTAGGGAGGCCCCGTCTGGCTAGGACTGCCTTCCCACTGGAGACAGGCAAGGGGGGCCGGCGCTGGGGAACTGGGCAGGACCACAGTTGCTCCCTGCCACCCACCCACAGGGCCTGCAGCTGTCAGGCCTGGGCACGTCTGTTTTGTTAGATTTCAAGCCCAGGTCAGGGTAGAGAGGGTAGGAGGGGGAAACAGGGATCCCATGGTATGATCTTGTGTAAAATATGACAGTGACCCATGCTCGGGGCCAAGATGTGAGTGGGCGGTGGGGGTAGCGGCAGCAACACTGTGTAAAAAGTGTCCAAGTTCGCCCTAGCTGGTTTGGCTCAGTCGATAAAGCGTCGGCCTGTGGACTGAAGGGTTCTGGGTTCGATTCCAGTCAAGGGCACATGCCCAGGTCATGGGCTTCATCCCCAATGTGGTGCATGCAGTGCAGGAGGCAGCCAATCAATGATTCTTTCTCATCATTGGTGTTTCTATCTCTCACTCCCTTTCCCTTCCTCTCTGAAATCAATCCTATATAATAAAAGGCTAGTATTCAAATACAGTGGGGCCTTGACTTACGAGTTTAATTCGTTCCGTGACGGAGCTCGTAACTCAAATTACTCTTATGTCAAATCACTGTGACGTTCGTTGCACCAACTAGCGGTGGGGTATCTGAAGCTGGCTCGTACGTAACCCGAAGTTTAGCTCGCAACTCAAAGCAAAAAATCGGCGGAGAGACGGCTCATATCTCGAAAAAACTCGTTAGTCGGGACACTCGTAAGTCAAGGCCCCACTGTAGACTGAAAGGCAGAACAACTGAATGGTCACTATGATGTGCACTGACCACCAAGGGGGCACGTGCAGAACATGGCGGGCATCGGCCGCGGTGGGATGGTAGAGCAGGTGAGCAGGGGCGCCTGACCAAGGCAGGGCGCTGGTCGCAGTCATTGGGGCAAGCCTCTGGTGGTTACTGAAAATTCTTTGCTCCCACGCTGTGGTCCTGCCCGGCATTGGCCCCGATCGCTCGATGGCGTCAGCAGGTGCGAGTGGCTGCTGGCCCTGAACGCCCCTCAGGGCTTCTCCACCTCCCCCTGCTCATGAGGGGCAATCGGGGCCGGCAACCACCTCTCACACCCGCTGCTGGTGACGGTGACGGCCCCACTTGCACCCACTGCCAGCACCAGAGCCGCTGCTCACACCCACTGCCAGCGCCCAGCGCTGGTCCCAATCACTTGGCACTGTCAGCGGTGCAAGCGGCAGCTGATGGCCCTGATCACCCCTGAGGACTTCTCCACCTCCCCCTGCTCCTGGAGGGTGATGGGGTCAGCAGCCACCGCTCGCACCCACTGACAGCACCGGCCCTGCTTGCACCCTTTCGCACCCACTGCTGGCACCAGCCCCAATCGTTCCGCACCATCGCACCGTCAGCGGGTGCGAGCAGTGCTGGCTCATCAGCACATGGGGGCAGCAGCAGCAGGAGTGGGGCTGTGGGCAGACAGGGGACCGAGGTTGAGGTGAGAGGGGCCGAGCGGGGGTGCAGAGGATGGGCTGAGACCTGCCCCTGTGCCCGCCGCAGCGTCGCAGCCCAGAGGACAATCTAAACATCACAAGCACCAGGAAACTGGAACATTTTATTTATTTTTTTTTTTATTTATTTTTTTTTAAATCACACTTATGTGTAACTCTTTTATTTTTTTTTTCCAAATATATTTTATTGATTTTTTACAGAGAGGAAGGGAGAGAGATAGAGAGTTAGAAACATCGATGAGAGAGAAACATCGATCAGCTGCCTCCTGCACATCTCCCACTGGGGATGTGCCCGCAACCCAGGTACATGCCCTTGACCGGAATCGAACCTGGGACCCTTCAGTCCGCAGGCCGACGCTCTATCCACTGAGCCAAACTGGTTTCGGCAGCCCACAGTTCCTTTCAAGGTGCACAAGTTCATGCACTGGGCCCCTAGTAAAAATATATATTTTTTAAAAAGTGTCCATTTCTATAGGCAAAGAGGACCATGACCAGTATTTGGGCTTCTCCAATACTGTGGTGAAAGCTGCCCAGGCGCAGGGGTGGGTGGGCAGGGTCTTCATTTGGTTTCTTGGTGCTGTCAGTCCATTCCCCACTGGAGGGATCTAGCTCCCCTAGTTCATGGTGTTGGTTGGGATGGACATGGGTGAGGTCATGGAGATGACAGGGATGCCCATGGTGAACTGACTGTTGACCGGGTGGTGGGTGCTGGAGCCCCACCACTGCTGCCCTGGGTGCCAGAGGACCCTAAAGGAATCAGGTTGTTGTGGCCCACACTGGAGCCGCCTGTGATAACATTGCTCAGGTCCAGGCAGTCAGCATCCCAGCTGCAGCCATCCCACTGCTGAGGTTTAGGTGCTGCCCATGTTCCACGTGCTCTCCAAGTGGGGTGTGTAGTGGGACCCAGGCTGGGGTGAGGGTGTCCCGCCTGTGTATCTGAAGAAGGGTGACTGGATTTGGAACCTGTCTGGTCTACCTGGGCCACAATACTGATGTTGTAGCTCTGTCTCCTGTAGGCAATAAGCAGGCATGTCCCTGAGAGTGTGTCCCCAGCCTTGGCAAACAGTGGTGACTGCAACAGGCACCAGACCTGGTACCAGTGGGTCAGGGCCTCTGTTGGGGCCTGGACAAGCCACACAGTTATTATAAGCCAATGAACCTGACGTCAAACCAGAAAGCCAGACCCTGAACCAGCCCGGAATGCAGCATGTGGAATTTTTTTTTTTTCTCTTATCACCCCCTCCTCCCCCAGCATGTGGAATTTGAATGGGATTTCTATCCTGTGCAAGTCTCCATCTTTGGCTTCTAAGGACTTCACCGTGTACTTGACAGTCATGGCCATCAAGATCCAGGTGTCAGCCCCGACGGGTTTGGGTCAGTGGATAGAGTGTCGGCCTGCGGACTGAAGTGTCCCAGGTTCGATTCCAGTCAAGGGCATGTACCTTGGTTGCAGGCACATCCCCAGTGGGGGATGTGCAGGAGGCAGCTGATCGATGTTTCTCTCTCATTGATGTTTCTAGCTCTCTATCCCTCACCCTTCCTCTCTGTAAAAAATCAATAAAATATATTTTAAAAAAAAAGATCCAGGTGTCAAATGTGTCTACTACAAGCTTCCAGAAATATTCATCCACAACAGTGCCTCGGAGGGCCGACAGATGGCTGGTACCAGAATCTGGCCTTAGTGAATTGCTCCATGTAGAGCAGTTCATCCATGAAGGGCACGGGGTGGGCATCACCAATGATAGGGAACATGTTTCCACTAGGCCTCAGGTACCTGGCATGTTGGTAGCTCTCGAGCATGCACTCATTGAACAGCATGTAGCCCATAGGCCAGTGATGGCGAACCCTTTGAGCTCGGCGTGTCAGCATTTTGAAAAACCCTAACTTAACTCTGGTGCCGTGTCACATATAGAAATTTTTTGATATTTGCAACCATAGTAAAACAAAGACTTATATTTTTGATATTTATTTTATATATTTAAATGCCATTTAACAAAGAAAAATCAACCAAAAAAATGAGTTCGCGTGTCACCTCTGACACGCCTGTCATAGGTTCGCCATCACTGCCATAGGCTCTGAGATGGTGATGTACACTGGCTCAGGGAGCGAGACCTCTTGTACCTTCCGGGAGATGACCATGATACAGTGGCTGAGTACAGTCGGTGAGGTTGTTATTCTTCACCAAGAACTACGGGGGCTGGGCTACGGTGGTGCCCTCCACTGCCTATGTCTTCCTTACTCCTGCTTGGGCAGCAAAAAGCAACAGGAGCCCAGCTAGTGTGACCCAGAGGTTGAGCCTGGACCTATGAACCAGGAGGTCACCATTGGATTGCCGATCAGGGCACAGGCCCAGGTTACCGCTCGATCCCCAGGGTGGGGGACTGCAGGAGGCAACTGATCCATGATTTTCTCTCATCATTGATGTCTCTCTCTCTCCCTCTCCCTTCCTCTCTGAAATCAATTATATATACATATAGATTTTTTTTTTAAAGCGACAGGATCCCAGAGCCACAGCCAACATCAAGAACGACCTTGTCCTTGAAGTCCCTGTGGCTCTGCAGTATGGCACGCTGCTAGGTGCTCATCGGCACGTAGCCTTGCATCCTGTTCTGCTCCCGGGGCAGGTGGCCATAAAACTGGAAATACTGCACGGAGATGGAGGACGACTCCTCCTCGCTCGCAGAACACCGACCGCTCCAGGCTATGGCCCCGGCAGGTCTTTAGGATATTGCAGAAGGAATAGATTTTGGGTGCGGCGAACTGGATGAGGACCCTACTGCAGCCCAGGGTAATGACGATGAAGGACTGCTTGCCCACGCGGCTGCACTCCGTCTCGCGGGACACCGAGCCCCCCTCCCCCCGCCACACACACACACATCTTCACGGCTGTAGAGGGCGATGCCTGCCTCGGCGGGGCTAGAGCGCATCGCCT
>NW_005355666.1:389819-419496 GCF_000412655.1 Myotis brandtii | reverse complement strand
CCTGGATCTATAAATTTAACGCGATCCCTATCCAAATTCCAGCAGGCCCTTTTGGGGAGAAATCGACAAGCTGGGCTTAAAATTTCTACGGAAATTCAAAGGATTGAGAATAGTAAAAACAGTTTCGAAAACAGAAAAGTTGGAGGATTTCTATTACCCGATTTAAAATCTTACTTTACAGCTCCTGGTCTCCCGTGGCTCTCGGCTCCTGCTCTGGCTCTCCCGGCTGTCCGCCTGCTCCGCCCCGTGTGCCGGCGGACCTCGGGAAGTGGTCCCGGCCCTGGAGCCTGCAGGGGGTGGATGAGACTCCGCAGCACCCGCTGCAGGTCGCATACGCCGGGGTGGAGGTAGACGAGCTGGGCAAAGTGCTGACGCCCACCCAGGCTGAGAACCGACCCACTAGTATTGCAAGGGATGGCCTTGATCTAAGTAAACTCTACACCTTGGTCTCGACAGACCCGGATGCTCCCAGCAGAAAGGACCCCAAACGTAGGGAATGGCACCATTTTCTGGTGGTCAACAAGAAGGGCAGTGACATCAGCAGTGGCACAGTCCTCTCTGATTATGTGGGCTCTGGGCTTCCAAAGGGCACAGGACTTCACTGGCCGCTGAAATGGGACGAGCCCATTCTCAGCAACCGACCTGGAGGCCACCCTGGCAAATTCAAGGTGGCATCTTTCCACAAAAAGTATGAGCTCAGTCCCCAGTGGCTGGCACGGGCTACCGGGCAGAATAGGAGGATACGTGCCCAAGCTCTGTGAGCAGCTGTCTGGGAAGTGGGGGAAAGTCAGGAAACAGAAATTGCCCCCGGGGCCCCAAGCAATGTTCTCAAGTTCAGCTATGCATGTAGATTTCTCTTCTTGCCTGTTCCCATTCTCATAGGCGAGACCTGAGCAGATCGTGCTTTAGGGTGACTTTTCCTTCTGCCTGTCCTTTAAAGGGTCACACACCCTGCTTTATGTTTTGCTCAAACTTGAACTCCATTTTGGGGGATATTTTGGTACTATGATGGGCTCATCATTAGACATTAGGAAAATGCAAATTAAAACCACAATGAGATACCACTACATATCCACCAAAATTAGAATAATAGAAGAAAACAGACAATACCAAGTTTTGAAAAGGATGTGAAGAAACTGGAACTCTCATACATTACTGACGGGGATATAAAATGGTACAGCCACTTTGGAAAACAGGTTAGCAGTTTCTTAAAAAGTAGAACACAGACTTACCATACAACCTAACATTCCACTCCCAGGAATCTATTCAAAGAAAAATGAAAACATATGTCTACACAAACTTGAATGCTAATGTTCATAGCAGCATTATTCTTAATAGCCAAAAAAGTGGAAACAATCCTAATGTCCATCAATAGGTGAATGGATAAATGTGGTATATCTTTACAGTGAAATACTACTCAGCAATAAAAAGAGACAAACTGCCCTAGCCAGTTTGGCTCAGTGGTCAGAGCATCGGCCTGCAGACCAAAGTGTCCCAGGTTCGATTCCAGTCACCTCCCCAGCACTGGGCCCTGGTCAGGACTCATGCTCACATTGATGTTTCTCTCTGTCTTTCGCTCTCTTCCACTCTCTCTAAAAATCAATTGAGGCAAGGATTAACCCCCCCCTCAAAAAAAAAGGAAATTAAAAAAAGAAACAATGCTGAAATAAACATCATGAGCAAATATTTTTTTATGATACATTCCCCCATGTGGGATTCTGGGTTAAAGGGTGAGATATTTTAAATCTTGTTATAATCAAACTGTCTTCTTTAAAGAATGTACCTGTTTATATCCTCACCAACACTGACTGCTATAAATTGTTTTAATTTTTGCCAATTTTAAAGAGTGAAAAATGAATCACACTGTTAGTTTTCACATTCCTTATTACTAGATAGGCTGAGCACTTCACAAATGTGTATTGGATATTTGTATTTCTTCTATAAATAGCCTATACATATTTGCGAGATGGATTTTCCCTGTTGCCAAAAAGCTGAAGTCAGACACATTATTCACTAATGGTGCCTTATCCTCCAGAATACAGTGTGATTATTACCCTGATGCCAAATGTTTGTAAACGTTCCCTTAAATGCAAGCATAGTAAGAGGAATATTTGTCTAAGTTCTTCCTGAACAATGATATGATCTCTGAGTATAAAAGAACAATGGTTCAGCACAAAACTCATTTTCATGATCCAATAAGACGCTATCTTTTTTTTTTAATATATTTTATTGATTTTTTTACAGAGAGAAAGGGAGAGAGATAGTTAGAAAGATCGATGGGAGAGAAACATCAATCAGCTGCCTCCTGCACATCTCCCACTGGGGATGTGCCCGCAACCCAGGTACATGCCCTTGACTGGAATCGAACCTGGGACCTTTCAGTCCGCAGGCCGACGCTCTATCCACTGAGCCAAACCGGTTTCAGCAATAAGACGCTATCTTATAAGTCACAACAGTCCTTTCCTGTTGTGGAGTCTGAGGCACTAAGAAAACTCCATGGAGGTGAGATGCTGCATATGCTCCTGCGTGTGGGACCATTTCACTGTCACTAACTTCTCCAGATGCCCAAACCAAATCAATGTGCTCATGAGTCTATAGGAGTTCTCTTCCTGCTAGTTTTTAGCCACCTAAAGCAATGCAATATGTATTTTGTCTCAATTCTATTCTATTTTTATATTACTGATTTATACTGGGAATATTAATTTTTCACGTGTCATGTAAGTTTTAAGAATTTTCTCTCAACCTATCATCTTTTAAATCTGCAATATCTTTGGCCATAAGTTTTGAACTTTTATTTATTGGATCTGTCAACTTTTCCTTTATAATTTTTGGGTTTGTTTTGCCTTCCCCATCCAAATTACTAAAATAATCTCTTATTTTCTTTGTTCATAATTT
Organism: Myotis brandtii; assembly: GCF_000412655.1. Classification (NCBI taxonomy): domain Eukaryota; kingdom Metazoa; phylum Chordata; class Mammalia; order Chiroptera; family Vespertilionidae; genus Myotis; species Myotis brandtii. The sequence goes on along the minus strand of NW_005355666.1, from coordinate 416,601 downwards.
TGTCTCGATTAAGTTTTACATATGATTTTCAATAAAATATCTCTATCGCCAAATAGCTAGCCATTTGGACTAAAACACAGTCTATCTTTTTCTTCACTGACATAAAATGCTACCTATAGTATATATTATTAAAATTTTAGATCTGGTTATAGTTTGTTCCAATGATTGATCTATTTCTGTATTAATACCATGCTTCTTATATTGTGGCTTTATATGTCAACTCTCCCATCATAATTCCTTTTCAAAGTTTATTTACTATTCTTGTGAATTTACTTTTCCAAATTTTTATGTTTAGCTGAACAAGTTCTTTAAAGTCTTATTGAAATTTTTATTGATTGCACTTTTATGGAAAAAATGGCAGTCATCTGTACAATGTTGAGTATTCCCATCCAAGAATATTGCCTATTTTCTTATTATTCATATCTCCTTTTTTGTCTTTCAGCAAATGTTGGTTGTATTCATATATACCTTGAATATTCTTGCCAAATTTATACCTGGATGGTTTATAACTATTGCATTTTCTGATTTGTGTATCTGTGTGTTGTAAATGAGTAAATTATTTAGTAAACTAATAATTTTTGCATGTTTATCTTGAACTCTGTCACTTTACTGAATTCTCTTAGCAGTTCAAGCTTTTCAGTTTCTGGGTTGTCTTTTCAAGTAGACAACCTTAGACCTAGTAAATAATGTTCTGTCACTTCCATTCCCAATATTTATATCTTATGTGCTAAGCCCCAGAGAATCATGTTGTAGAATTGAAGTGGCAGCTGACATTCTTGACTTGTTCTAGGACTTGAAAATTCAGAAACAAAACAATAACATGAATTCTGGTGGAATGCAATTGATGACTGCTTCCCACCCTGTAAATTTCACCCTAGTCATTTTATTAACCCCACAAGCCCCCTTTCTATTCAAGTGAAACGTTTTATCAAGATGAAAATTTTTCATCATTAAAAATGATAATTCTGATAGTTCTCTAAGTACACAAGTTAATAGTTTTCTTCTCTACATCACCTATGTTTTTAAATTTTTGAATTGTACCAAATACATCTTCAAGGTATGCTTTTTATTTCAACCGATAAAAACACTCAAGTGTACACAAGAATGCATTATTTTTTATATATATTGCTGGACTTAATTTACTAATATTTTAATATAAATTTTATAACTTTACTAGAGGCCCAGTGCACGAAATTCATGCAGGGGGGTGGGGTCCCTCAGCCCGGCCTGCACCCTCTCCAATCTGGGACCCCTTGGGGGATGTCTGACTGCCTCTCGCAATCCGAGACCACTAGCTCCTAACCGCTCGCCCGCCTGCCTGCCTGATCATCACTAACCACCTCTGCCTGCCTGCCTGATCGCCCCTAACTGCTCCCCTACCGGCCTGATTGCCCCTAGCTGCTCCCCTGCTGACCTGATCTCCCCTAATCACCTCTGCCTCGCCCCGCACCTGGGACCCAGGATTCCTTCCTCCAGCCGGTCGCAGGTACCCAGGACCCAGGCTTCCCTTCCTCTGGCCGGCTGCAGGCACCCAGGATCTGGGCCGGCTTTGCCTTTGCAGGGGACCATGGGCGGGTGGCTTCGCCCGGGCTGCAGCCGCTGGCACCTAGAACTGTGGGGTGGGTGGCTTGTTCCTCTCCCAGGCCGCAGCTTGGCTGGTCCCCATTCCTTTCTCACAAGCTCATTTGTGCCTGGCTGGTCCCCATTCCACTCACCCCAGTGTTGAGTGTCTGAGCAGTTCTGGCATGAGGGTGTGAGGGCGCAAGGGCATGAGGGCGTGATGACTATTTGCATATTAGCTCTTTATTATATAGGATGAAGTCTCTAGTGGTTTTGTTGTTTTTGGTAGTATTCTTTCCAGTTTTGGACAGCAGGGATAGAATAATTTTGAACAATGAGTTATGATGTCTCCTTTTTTTGCCCCCTCTTCATTTCCTATTTTCTGGAACAATTTAAGTATCAGAATTACCTATTCCTTAAAATTTGGCAGAATGTGAAAATTTTTGCAAAGGTACTTTTTTAACATGCTCAGTTTCTTGATTATCAATATTTTAAGGGCACCTGCTTCATTTTTGGTATTTTAAAAATGTTTTTATGTACTTCTAGAAAAGTATCCATTTCAATGGAAGCTTTACCACATTTTTTTCTAAAAATGGCATTTCAGAAATTTTATGAGTGCAACTTTTTGCACACTCTTATATTAGAAGGAAAGTTCTTTTTTCTCTGCAAAAGCCAAATGTAAACACACACACATTTTGGGAGGTTATCCACAAAGAGTGAAATAGTGCATAGAGCTTTTTAGGTCAGCCTGGATATCATTTGGATGATGTCACAGCTTCATTGTCCTTATGCCCCCCCCCCCCCACTTCTGTGAGACTAACTTTATAATTTATCAGAGTTGTACATAGCATTCGCTTACAAAAAGGGTACCTACTTATGTTGAGAACAGACTGCAGTGGTGAAAGTGTGGAAGCAGGAAGGAGTTATAGGGTTATTGTCACTGGTGACTATAAGTAAGATGGTAGCAGCGGAGGTGATGAGAACTGGTCAGATTCTGAAAAGATCTTGCTGACGAGAGCCAACAGAATTTAGATGCAATGAACTTTCATCAGCAACATCACATTATAGGCAGATTCTCAACTAGGTATGTCTTTTGCTGAGAATCACTGTACCAACTTTAAGTTCTATGAAAATAAGGCTCATTGTTTTATTTGTATATTCCCATTTACACTAAGCACAGTGCTTTGCAAATTTATTGAAATTCATGTAAGAGACTTCTGGTTTCAATTCTGACATGAGCTTAATTAAATTAGTTGCGCTGGCCAGTGTGGCTCGGTTGGTTGGGCATCATCCTGTGCTCCTAAAGGTTGCTGATTTGATTCCCAGTCAGGGCACATGCCCAAGTTGTGAGCTGGATCTCTGGTAGGGGCGTGCAGAGGCAGCCTATCAATATTTTGCTCTCATATCAGTGTTTCTCCCTTTGTCTATAAAAATTAAGAATATTTTTAAAAATAATAAATTAGTCAACTATTGCAAAGCTCTGGATCTTACATCATTCCAGAATTTCTGGGAAATGCTTAGAAAACACAGGGGGACATATTAGATATAAACTTAATGTTTGGATTAGAACCTTGTTTTATTTAAATGTGTTCCAGACGCTATAACACAACCCTTCAAAGTCAACCAAGTATGTAACATTAATATGGTTCCTCAAAACTTATACTTACATAACTCAGTCATAGATACTAAAGTTCTATGACACACCAGCTTCAATGCCCAAAAGAGCATACTATTATGACTATGGCATCCAATCCCACATTAAATGCAAATTGAAAAGCAAACTAGGGTATTATCAGACTACCAAAACTCAGTAAGATTCTGTGTTATCTGATACACCTACTTCTCAACTCTCTAAACTTGTTTCTCAACAGTGGGGAGTTTTTAAAAACATCACACCTCAGCTCCACCCCAAGCCAATTAAATCAGAATCTCTGTGGGGCATCTATCTTTTATTAAAAAATACTTATTTTATTGATTTCAGAGAGGGAGAGGGAGAGATAGAAACCTCAATGGTAAGAGAGAATCATGGATTGGCTGCCTGCATGCCCCCCCCTACTGGGGATAAGCCTGCAACCTGGGTATGTGCCCTGACCGGGAATTGAACCTGGGACCCTTCAGTCCGCAGGCCCATGTTCTATCCACTGAGCCAAACCAGCTAGGGCAGGCAGCTTTCTTTTTTTCAGATTTCTCCAACAATTCTAATGTCATTCAGAGTTGAGAACCACTGCTCTAACAGAATCTTATGAAACAAAAAATAAGTAAAAATTAAACAGCACAGCACATGAAAAGTACAGGAACATGGAGAATAAGTTAAAAATCAAAGGGCACACCCCTTGCTTTCTAACATCTTTTCTCTTGAAAGCTCATTAGATTACTAATATTAAAAAACAAAACAACACACAAAACTTTGCCCGGCTGGTGGCTCAGTGGTTGAACATTGACCCATGAACCAGGTCACAGTTTGATTCTTGGTCAGGGCATATGACCGATTGTGGACTCCATCCCTGGTGTGGGGTGTGCAGGAGGCAGCTGATCAATGATTCTCTCATCATTGATGTTTCTCTCTCCCTGTCCCTCTCTGTAATCAGTAAGTATATACCTATAATAAATCCCAAAGATTACTATTAGAATCTCATAAATAAGGCCTTGGAAGATCTTACTTATCTAGAAGCACCTGGTGTAACAGTATTTGCAATGGGAGAAGGCTGTTGGATTTCAGGTGTCAACCAACACAATTACAGGATTTCATAGGGAAAGGGTGAGAACTTCTGACTTGTTTCTTGTATTCCAGTCCAGAAAGAGAGAAAGAGGGGTGGAGGAGGGGTGTGCCCACAGTAACCAGCACTCATGCTCCAAAGCAAGCACATCAAACTCGCAGCCCACAACAAATATTTTTGTGGCCCAGCCAATATAATGGAAGAAACTTTTTAATAAAAATTTTGTAACTTGCCCTAGCTGGTTTGGCTCAGTGGATAGAGCATCAGCCTGCGGACTGAAGGGTCCCAGGTTCAATTTCAGTCAAGGGCACATGCCTGGGTTGCAGGCTTGATCCCCATGGGGGGACGTGCAGGAGGCAGCCAATCAATGATTTTCTTTCATCATTGATGTTTCTCTCCCTCTCCCTTCCTCTCTGAAATCTATATATTTTTTTTAAATCTGTAACTTAATTTTTACAATATCCTGTTATACATAACAAACTACATTCACTAATGACTGATTACTATAACCGTGTTGCATTCATTTTCCTTATGCACCTTATGCGCAGGGACACCATTTCTCTCCACTAATACTAGCAGCAAATATTTTAGCAGCCGATTGCCATGTCATTAGTCTTGGACTGACTTGCTTGTTGTGCGCAACAGAAAAGATTTCGCTTTTGGAGAACAAGAAAAATAGGTTTATTTGCATTACACTTATTAATTTGTGTGGTTATTCAGTGTCTGGTAAGTTAATGTTCAAGAAAAAATATTTTTATTAAAATGTTCTATTATTTTGTTAACAATGACTCATTTATTTCAGCCCTTTGCATTCAGAATGTCTCTATCAAAATAAACCTACGTTTCTATGAAAATTGAAGCTTTTGGGGTTTTTTTGCCGCCCACATAAACTTAAGCCTAATTTAGCCCATGTTAACCTTTGAGTGTGACACGCTTGCTCTGAAGGATAATTTTATTTGAACCTATTCATTTCTTTTACTCAAAACTGTGAAAATAAAACAACATAAAATATGAGGCAAAGGGAAGCTGGTCTTCAAGAATTTGTATCTCCAAGTTTTTACTGATGTAATAATCCTTTCAAGCCTGAAGCTACTCAAAGATGAATCATGAAAATAAGAAGAAAAAATTTATTTCAAACAGGTTCGGTGGTACATGTGCTACAGCAAAAGCTAACTGTAGTAGTTTCATTTCAAACCAGCAGTTATGTAATTTAGACATTATTTGGGAATGAGTAGTTTCTGAGAGAATCAATCCAGTAATTTTTGCATTTATTGTAGACCTTATTTCAGTACTAGAGAGGTTACATTTGCATCACCAAAAAATGACAGTAATCGCTAAGGTGAAGTTCACTCCCCAGGCACTACTTTGAAAATCTGACTTGTTCCGAATTCTTCAGTCATCATCTACTGTTGGCTTGATTGTCACTCCTCTTCTTATTTGACCCCAACCAATTAAACTGCAAAATGAAAATAAAAGAAACTGATTTTGGGGCTATTTCATTATTACCACACAATCATTTGACATAACTGGTTTTACTTGCCTATCTGCTCAATCAGAATGTTTCCAAAACCTGCTTCTCCATAAAGCTCACACTATCATCTTAGATTCTTAGACCCAGACAGATGGACTCTAGTCAGAATGAATGACAGAAGAAAAAAAAAATTGCTACTATAAATATGCTCATCTTCACTCTATCAAAATACATCTACTCCTTCAGAACTGTCAAGAGCCTTCCCACCCACCTAAGGAACCATCTTACCTAATAATAGACAAACATGTAAATTGACCGTCCCTCCGCTATGCTCACCAGCCAACCAGGAGTATGCAAATTAACCCAACAAAGATGGCGGTTAATTTGCATGTGTAGGCGCGAAGCGGCAGAGCAAAGACGGAAGGCTCTGGGCCAGAGCAGCGAAGATGGAAGGCTCCGAGCCAGAGGAGTGAAGGCCTGGGTCCCGGGTGCCGGAGGAAAACCGGTGCCAGCAGCCAGGGGAAGGGAAGACCTATTGCACGAATCTCTTCGTGCAAGGGGCCTCTAGTGCTGTTATAAAACCCCTCACTCTGATACTTTTAAAGCACCTCAGCATATCACAATGGCTTTAGCATTACCTTAGCTGGTAAAGGAAATTAAACTAAAGGACTAGATAATCTATTATTGGCAGACCAGTGGCCCGGTGCACAAAATTCGTGCACATTAAAAGTGAATTAATTAGAGGAAATATTTTAATATTGCTATTTGCCCTTTCTCTATAATATAAGTGTCAGAGATGAAAGAAAATCAGTAAAAAGATATATGAAAATCTCCCTCCTGTCAGAGTCTGGGGCACGCTGTGGGACCGAGAGTCAAGTCCCCGCCCACCCGCGTGCACCTCAAAATCGCGCCAGACCAAGACCCGGTCAGCCCCACCCCCACTGGGCAAGACCAAGACCTGGCTGGCCCCACCCAGGGGCGTGGCTCCAGGTCCCCTGGCCCCGGTGCTGGGGGGCACGGCCTCAGGTCCCAGGTCCCCTGGCCCGACGACCATTTGCATATTAGCTCTTTATTATATAGGATTACTCTCAACAGTAGAGACCTCTGCTCCCTCTTCCAATGTCTGCTCTAATAAGTGACTAAGCTGGATTGCTAACTCAACTGTAGCTTCTAGAACAAAATCCACCTCCACATGGATTAAAACTACAATTCTAAAGAATGTAAGAATCACCCGGCCAGTGTGGCTCAGTGGTTGCGCGTAGACCCAGGAATCAAGAGATCACTGGTTTGATTCCCAATCAGGGCACATGCCAGGATTATGGGCTCGATTCCCAGTAGGGGGCGTGCAGGAGGCAGACGATCACTGATTCTCTCTCATCATTGATGTTTCTCTCTCTCCCTTTCCTTTCCTCTCTGAACTCAATAAAAAAAATATTAAAAAAAAAGAATGTAAGACTCATTCAGATGCTCTCATTTCTTTGAACAATTTTAGTGATTCTCTAAGGATACATCACCACCTATATAAGTATTCCAGCCAAGAATATAAAACCTGAGTCTAATCTTAGGAAACATCAGATAAACCCAAATTGAGGAATAGTCTATAAAGTAACTAGCTTGTATTCTTCAAAGCTGACAATGCCAAGACAATGAAAGGTTAAGGAAATTTCAGATTAGAGATCAAAGAGACATAAAAACTAAATGCAATGCATGACCCAGATTGGAAGGACGTAGAGGACAATATTGGGACAAACAATAAAACTGGAATATGGACTGTAGATTTTATTATTTTATCAATGTTAAACTTCTTTACGTGGTTATATAAGAAAATATCTTTGTTTTTAGGAACTATATGAAGTATTATGAGATCAAGGGGCATGGTTATAAACAACCTAATCCTCAAACAGCTCAGAAAAAATGTTTATACATCTAATAATAGAAGAATATGCAAATTAGCCAGGATGCCATAACATCACGACCGATCTACAAGCAGTGGAGTGCTACAGGAGGGTGGGGCAGCAAGCTAAGAGCAGGAAGAGCTATAGGAGGGCGGGGCAGCGAGCAATGAGCAGGGGAGAGCTACCAGCGGTGGTGGGCAGGGTGGCCAGCTAAGGCAAGCAGCAGAGAGCTACTCCTAGTATATATATGCACACACACAAGTAAATTGTGCATTTGGGAAAAGGGAATACAGGAGTTGTATGTGCAACTCTTGTAATTTTCCTGTTAAGTCTGAACTTATTTCCAAATGAAAGTTTTAAAAAGCCAAAGACAAGGGAAATACTGAACCAAATTCATTGGTTTTTGATAGGTGTCCATCACAAATCACGGCTGGAAATACAGATTACAAAGTCATCCAAATAAATATAGTTTAGAGTTAAAGCCACAATAACGGTTGTATTCAAGTATATGTGTGTGTGTGTGTGTGTGTGTGTGTGCGCGCGCGCACGCGCGCGCACCACCAAGGATCTAAGAAAATTAACTGTGTCTTCTTTAATAGACAGTGACAAAGGCTAATACACTTACCGCCAGTGTTTCTCAACCCTTCGGCTAAGGGCAATTTTTTCTCCTACTTCTGTGCACACAGGATTAGTCAAAACAATTTTGCCCAAATCGGCCTTGACTGCACTAACTCTTCCTCCAGTCGACAGGGATCCTATGTTCACCATGAGCACTTCATTCTTAGACAACTTTTGCACCTAGGGAAATAAAAATAAACCCCAATATCAAGAAAATGTGTTCCAAAACTTACTATTCATTTTCTGACATCCTTGCCAACAACAGATGTCAGCAACTTTCCATCTCTGCCAGCATAATCTTGAAACTTAAAAAAAAAAAATCAAATGATGCCTTATCCAGGTTAGCTCAGTGGATAGAGCATGGGCCCGGGTTTGATTCGTCAAGGGCACATGCCTCAGTTGCAGGCTCAATCTCTGGCCCTGGTTGGAGCACGTGCGAGAGGCAACCAATCAATTGGAGGACACACTGATGTTTTTTTCTGTCTCTCCCCCTCCCTTCCACTCTCTCTAAAAATCGATGGGAAAATATCCTCAGCTGAAGATTAACAAAAATAAAAAACAAATGAAATGGATAACAGGACTAAATCATTGACACATGACATACTTTTCCGTTTTGTTTGGTTTCACTTTAAACTGAATGCCTTATCGAAATTCTCCATTTTCAAGAAGTCAAATTTACTTTTTTTTTTGAATCCCATGTTAACTGTGAGACCGGTCTTCACATCACTGTCACTTTTCTGAAACAGGAATTATGGAAAGCACTTACTTTTGCCGCTTTTTTGTCTCCTTCAGTGCGTACCCCTAGAAGGCGTCTAAGCAGGAAATAGGAGATTTCCAATTCTGTGAAGATCTCAGGTAAAGCTCCAACTGCACCAAGTACCTGCCCCACCATTCTGTCAGCCCGGCACAAAGTGGGGTCAATTTTGGTTCCAACTCCTGATATAAAATAAGATATATCCTATAAAATAAAGAGCTAATATGCTAATTAGACCGAACAGCCAATTGACCTTCCGGACGAAGCCAGGGCTGCAAGGGCTGGCCAAGGCTGCAAGGGCCGAGCCCCTTGCATGAATTTTGTGCATCGGGCCTCTAGTGTATGTGCATATATATATACATACATATATATATGTATATATGTATGTATATACATGTTCCAATTTTTCCCCCTACAAAGCTGTTTACCCCAAAACGTACTCAAACAAGTACAGCACATACCTGTACATTTTAATACTTAGATTTTCATAGTAACATAACAGCTACATAGGTTTGACAAAAAATCCATTTTATCTGAAGAAATAGAATTGTAAACTCCCAAGTTAGTTGTGCATTTGAAATCAGAAAGACTCCCTTCACTTAAATTCTAAACAAAGGGCAAAGAGATAACAGCCTAACTAAAAAATCAATCTATCCTTAATGAAGGTTAAAAAGATACAAAATTCATGGGTAGTGTGAAGAATATCTGCCTGCCATTTCTCCCCTGGAAGGCTAGTCAAAAAAATAGCTTAAAGATTTCATATATGACTCCTAGGATCCACTTCAAAATGTTTTAGCAGTGTATCTTTTGAGGAGGAGAGGAACAGAGATATAAAGAGGAAACAAGATTGGGAGAGTATTGGTAATTTGTTGAAGCTGGGTGGTGGCTACAAGAGTAATCTTTCTCCCCCGCTCCCTCTCCCTTTCCCCCCTCTCCAAAATTAATGAAGAACATATCCTGGGGTGAGAATTTTAAAAAAAAAAATCTATATCTTTTTGAGTAATCCACTTCCCTTGAAAAGTGCCATGAATATCCACAAATGAAAATGTAGAGATGTGCCCTGGCTGGTGTGGCTTAGTTGGTTGGGTGTCATCCCATATACTGCAAGGTCCTCAATTCTCAGTCAGTTGGGGCACATGCCCAGGTTGTGGGCTTGATCCGCAATGGGGGGCATGTAGGAGGCAGCCAATCGATGCTTCCCTCTCTCACATTGATGTTTTTCTCTCCCTCTCCCTTCCTGCCTCTCAAAAAAAACATAGGGACGAGAGGAAAAACCTTACCAATAAGACCCCCTGGAGCAGCGTACTGAAGATCATTATGTTCCGCAAACAGTGATACAATTTTGGAAAAGATTGGTTTACACATGAGTTTTCCTTCACTATCTTTGGAAACAATACCAGGTCTGACTTCTATCTCCTGGCCCACCTGTAAAAAAAAAAAAATTAATAATTAAAATTACTGCATTTAGAGTTAGGGACAACACAATTCCCATTTACACATAAAAAGTCCTAACAGAAAGACCACAAAAGTGAAAGGGCAATCCTTTTTCTATTTCAAAGATCACAACAATAAAAAAAAGTAAAATGTTCTCCCAAAACAGAACCATCCAACTGTTTCTAACCAGCTACCATATAAGCCTATCTCCACAAAAAATGTGGAGTAGTAAAAGACATCTACATCAAGTACTAGGCACCACCAAGAAAAAAAATTTTTGCCCTGAATGAGTAGCACAGTTGGTTAGTGTTGTCCCAATATGCCAAGGTTGCGGATTTGATCCCCAATAAGAGCACATACAAGAAGCAACCGATACATAAATAAGTAGAACAAATTGATCTCTCTCTCTCTCTCTCTCTCAAATCAATAAATTCTTTTAAAAAGAGTTTTATGTCTTTAGAAAAAAATTTTTTTATTTTTCAATTTAAAATATCCATATACTGCTTTCCTAATTAAGACCAGGGAAGTACATGATTTTCTAACCACTTGCTGTACATCTGAAACAAATACAGAATAATACTGAATGTAAACTGTAATTGAAAAAAGAAAAAAAAAAACCTAAGAAGAAAAAAAGACCAGGGGAAAACAAAGCAAAAACATAACCAGTAGACTTTGGGTGGTGAGCATTCAATGGAGTATACAGACATTGTATTATAAGGTTGTAAAAACCTGAAATTTAAATAATGTTATTAACCAATTTACCTCAATTAAACAAACAAACAAACAAAAACACAACAACCAAAACCCAACTTACCTTTAACACTCCTTTTAGAATACTACCACCAGCTACACCCCCTTTAAGGTCATCAACTTCACAGCCAGGTTTGTTGACATCAAAGGACCTAATAACTAAAAAGAAAACAAATTAAAGCTGATTCTACACACTTTAATTTTAGATGAAATATTATTTTCTAAGTTAACTTTCCTAAAATAGTATACACATAAGATTTACACCATAGGGTGAGTTTGTGACAAAACCTAATATTATTACTCCGAGATTACTGCAGCCTTATGGAAAAGTGGAAATAACGTAAAAGTTCACTGACAGGAGGCATTTTATGGTACATCAATACCAGGGTTTGTCATGCAGCCATTAAAGAATGTAGAACCATATGTAATGAACTGGAAGGATACTATTAAAGAAAAAAACTAGTTAATAAAATAACACACACAGTATGATCCCACTTCCACAAAGAAAAACTAAAACTAAAATACTTCAGGGCTAAGGGGCTAGAAGTGGGAGGGAGGCAGGGAGATTATGGACTTTTTTCTTTCCTTTATATACCACTATACAACTTCTAAATAAAAATTTAGTTTTAAAACTACAAAACAACTCTAGGACTATATGACCTGCACTTAGGTCCTGAGAGCAGTGTCTTTTAACAATGGGTACGCATCACAATCACCCAAGAGAACACTTCCCACAACACACAGGTGGGCCTTGGGTGAAGGCCCAAAAGGGCTCAAATGTGTTTTGAAAAGGCTCCTACATCTCTGTAGAAATCACAAGCTTAGCCCTAGCTGGTTTGGCTCAGTAGGTAAGAGCATAGACCAGCAAACTAAAGGGTCCTGGGTTCAATTTCCGTCAAGGGCACCTGGCCGGTTTGTGGGCTTGATCCCCAGTAGGGGGCATGCGGTAGGCAGCTGATCAATGATTCTCTCTCATCATTGATGTTTCTCTCCCTCTCTGAAATCAATAAAATAAAAAAGAAATCACAAGCTTTGATGATCAAATTATAGCAAAATTGATATTTTAAACTTAAATAAAAGTGAAAGGGACATGAAAATCTTCATTAATGGTACAAGAAATAGGAAATAGTAGTAAATACTCTTAAGGGGGAATCAGCAATGCAGAAAAGATCCAATTAAGAGTTAAAAACAGCCCTAACCGGTTTGGCTCAGTGGATAGAGCGTCAGCCTGCGGACTCAAGGGTGCCAGGTTCGATTCCGGTCAAGGGCATGTACCTTGGTTGTGGGCACATACCCAGTAAGGAGTGTGCAGGAGGCAGCTGATCGATGTTTCTCTCACATTGATGTTTCTAACTCTCTATCCCTCTCCCTTCCTCTCTGTAAAAAATCAATAAAATATACTTTTTTAAAAAAGAGTTGAAAATAAATCCTATCACTTACCAATAAGTCGGGGTTCTGAAGTAAAATCTCTTGGCGGTACTGGAATTTTCTTTACTATGTACTCACAGACAACTTCAATATTGTATTTCAGCTGAGCAGAAATTGGAATAATAGGAGCACCTTCTGCTACTGTACCTATATGACAAAATTCAGAAAAATCAGAATTCAATTTTACAAAATTTGTTCTATACATGTTACAGGAAACTGTTAAGAAACAGATGCCTACACATCCCCACACAAGTGCCAGAAACCAGGAGAAAGTGATTTTTGTTTAGAAAGGTAGCAGTATTCTGTTCGCTTTTACTCCTGAAAATGGATACTATTCCCTTTAAGAGAAAAATGTTAAAGTATATTTATTATACTAAGATGATAAAACTGTTTAAAGGAATAAAATACTAACACTCCTGGGAAAGAACATTTTACTAGTTGAAAGATTTCCAATAACATGTAATTAACCTTCCAATAAATGTCAAGATAAAATTACAGACTCTTTGCTAATCAAAGACTACTGCACATATTAATATTTGCTCCTTATTAATTATATGTCAAACAGGCTAGTCAAAGAAATGGAACAAACAGAATTAATTTTAATCAATATGACTTATTCTTTTTCATTATGATAGAACTGGGTTCATGGAAAGTCAATCTTTCTAACAACAAAAACATGGCTGAGAGAGAATCGAATGTCAACAATAAGATGTATCATGTCTTCCCTAAAATGAAGATCATTAGAGAAAGGGATGATGAAGTTTAAATAAATGATTGTCAGTTCCAATTCTCCAAGTAGCTACTCAGTAAGAATAATTTAAGACCTATTTTTTTAAGTGCTTTGTTCATTTTATTATCACTGAGGATTTTTTTATTTTTACTTTTTTAAAATATATTTTCATTGATTTCAGAGAGGAAGGGAGAGGGAAGAGATAGAAACATCAATGATGAGAGAGAACCATTGATAGGCTGCCTCCTGCACACCCCCTACTGGGGGTCGAGCCCACAACCCAGGCATGTGCCCTTGACGGGATTGAACCCAGGACTCTTCAGTCCCCAGGCTGACGCTCTATTCACTGAGCCAAACCAGCTAGGGCTCACTGAGGATTTTTAAAACTGATAGTTTTCAGAATACAACTTCACTTCTAACTTTCAACCAGCAAAAATATATTTTAGTCTATTCATTCAGAAACATTGATTTCACCAGTGGTAGGTAGAGAAAAATAAGGCTTAAGACCCCTAAGCTTACCCTGTTTTATAAAATCTATTAAGAGTTAACATCTGGTACCTGGATTAAATAGCTCTCAAAGTGATGCATCGATGTATTAGATATTATGGCTTCTTACCTTGTACAAATGCAAGGATCTGTTCATACTGTTCTTTAGCCTGGCTTTCTTTCACCAAATCTATTTTATTTTGTAGAATCAAAATATGCTTCAGTTTCATGATTTCTATAGCAGCCAGGTGTTCAGAAGTCTGAGGCTGAGGACAAGACTCATTACCAGCTAAATGACAAAGAATAAAATAGATGCATGAGAATTAGCGAGAAATATTTGTCAGAAGAGGCAAATTCATGACACAGAAAGCAGATTAGTGGTTGCCAGGAGCTGGGCTACGGGGGAGAATAGAGTGACTGTTTAATGGGCATAGGGCTCTCTTTTGGGGTAATGAAGATGTCCTGGAACTAGACAGTGGTGATGCTTGTACAACACCGTCAGTGTACTTAATGTCACCAAATTGTACACTTTAAATGGCTAAAATGATGTTTTATATTATGTATATTTTATTAGCTGGCATGTGATAAAGGAAACATTTGAATGTCCTAGACCTATTCAAGGCGAAGGTCCTGGTTATCACATCATTTGGCTCCCATTGCTGGTCCTAAGCAAGGAGTTTGGAATCAACAAGTTTGGCATCTCAGGGTCTGCCCTTAACTTTTGCTCAGGCATAAGGCTCTATCCAGGATTAGAAATGTTCTGGCCTAGTCAAGCTCCCAAGAGGCAGAGAGTAATTAAGAGGGAAAGACACTTAATACAGTCTATGAATTTCAACTATTAGAGGTTATTCCCTAACAAAGGGAAGAACACTAATAGTGAAGATAACTAACAGTGTATCATAAAGAAATAGGCATGTTTTGTTGGGCACTCCAACAGTCATCCTCTCTATGCAGTAATGTTCAAGTGTCCTATACTATATCCCTTGGCATACTTTAAAAAAATTATATCCCATAGCAACAAATCTCTCAACAGCTCACATAAGGAGGTAGTACAACCCTAGTCCTGAAAACCCCAATTCAGGTTTAAACTTCGACACTTACTAAGAATGAGTTTGCATCTAAATAAAAACATTATACATCAATGTTGCAGTGGACAGCTGAGACAAAAACAAAAACTCACATGTACTTTTACAAGTAAATTTAAAATAAAAATAAGTTATATCATGTGATGTAAGGAAAATGAACTCTTGACTTTTAAAACTATATACTACCATATGAATTCTATAGGCCCTAGGTCAGGGGTGGGCAAACTTTTTGACTCGAGGGCCACAATGGGTTCTTAAACTGGACTGGAGGGCCGGAACAAAAGCATGGATGGAGTGTTTGTGTGAACTAATATAAATTCAAAGTAAACATCATTACATAAAAGGGTACGGTCTTTTTTTTTTTTAGTTTTATTCATTTCAAACGGGACGGATCCGGCCCGCAGGCCGTAGTTTGCCCACAGCTGCCCTAGGTCTATCTTGTTTAATATTTTGTGACAGCTGGTAGGCAGGGATGTCATCTAGTATTTCATATTAGTTTCCACTCATGTCACCCTTAGGTAATAGATATGGCCTTTAAAGGCCTTAGTTCCCTTTAAATATTTCATCTTGGATTTGCTCCACATTGATTTGTCCAACCCAATTCTGATATTACTTACCTATCAACAGAAGAGCTGCATCCATCACTGCGGCACCGTTCAGCATAGTAGCCATCAAAATATCGTGGCCAGGGCAGTCAACAAAGGAAACATGTCTACCAATGGAGCAATAACAATCAGTCCTAAGATCAATCAATGCTTCAAGATGCAAGTTACAGATTTCCCAAAATTAAATCAGTTTAAATGCAGAATATAAATATTATATATGAATATGGAAAAAATATAAATAATTCTTACTACTATAAAGTCAAGTGGTTACAGGACTTGGTGTTTCTAGACCTTGGAAATAAGATTACCTACTCGCTGAAAGTCAAATCACTATAGATCATTACAAAGCAAATGAAATTAGCTATGTAATAACTAGAAATAACTGAAGAGCCAGAAACTCCCAAATCCAATGAAAGTAAATACGGTATGGAGTATATACAGGGAATGTCATCTATCTGAAAGTTAACAGTGTTAACAGAATGGACATTGATTTCGCTAGCACTTTCAAAAGCTGGAATTGGCCCGGCTTTTGATACAAGAATAAATTCTCTGCCCGGCTGATGTGCCTCAGATGTTGAGTGTAGATCTATGAACCAGGAGGTCACGGTTCAATTCCTGGTCAGGGCACATGCTCGGGTTGTGAGCCATGCAGAAGGCAGCCGATCAATGATTCTCTCTCATCATTTTGTTCCTGCCCTGTCTAAGAACAGAAACACCTATTTAAAAACATAAAATAATGTTAAAATAACAAAACCATTCAGCGATTAGGCTCTCTGTTAAATATCCCGGTTATATATTTCAAAGAGTTCCAACTACAAGACAATAAAATATAAAGTATAAAGTGTTTTTAGCACCAAAGAAGTCACCTGACTAATTTGAAGTTTCCTTTGGTCCCTGGAATGTCTGTAGGAAACTCATCAGGTGTGCTACTTCCACAGGATCTGTAACATTCTGGCCGAGGACAACTTGGGTCATCAAGTTTATAAATCTAAAAGTTTCAATGAAAAGAAGATTTGGGATTTGTTATCTGCATGTTCCAATTAAAGTTGATTTCTAGTTCCACAGTACAGGGCTCACCTTAGCATTAGCATATCCAAGCTTGATTGTAATATTTCTTTCTAGTTCATTTTTGAACCTGACAGTGTGGACTCCAGAAATAGCTTTTACAACTGTGGATTTCCCATGAGCTACGTGGCCAATTGTACCTACAGACAAAATTCAAAAAAATTAATTCACATGTACTCAATTGCACCAAATATTTTTTGCAAATAACAACGGAGTAGAAAAACAAAGCTATAACTCATTATAAATATCAGTGTAAAACCAACAGTGACTTCAATTTTTGCGCCTACATATTCCTTTTTTTAAATTTTTTTTCTTGATTTCAGAGAGGAAGGGAGAGGGAGAGAGACAAAAACATCAAGGATGAGAGCCTCCCCTCTCCCTTCCACTCTCTAAAACGTCAATGGAAAAAATATCCTTGGGTAAGGATTAACAA
This sequence comes from Myotis brandtii, assembly GCF_000412655.1. Classification (NCBI taxonomy): domain Eukaryota; kingdom Metazoa; phylum Chordata; class Mammalia; order Chiroptera; family Vespertilionidae; genus Myotis; species Myotis brandtii. Next base: position 399,570 of record NW_005355666.1, on the reverse strand, counting down.
CAACAAAAAAGCCGTACTTAGCATACTAAAAACTATTCATCTCATGTTTTTAACCACAGGAAAGACTGCCTTCATTTAAAATAAACACTCAAGGTCCTGGATGGGTAGCTCAGTTGGTTAGAGCATCATCCTAATACACCAAGGTTGTGGGTTCGATTTTGGTCAGGGTACACACAAGAAGCAACCAATGAATGCATAAATAAGTGGAACAACAAATCGATGTTTCTCTCAAATCAAAAAATAAAAAATGCAATAAAAAATATGTATCTTGTATATTCAGAAATTTTCCAGCATTCCCAGAATAAAATAAATAGGTATGATGAGCCTAACCAAAAGGAATCCATGAAAATGAGAAAACCCAGATTTAACTACAGTAATGATGTCAAGGATAGCATATATCTTACAACTCTTTAATAGCCTGATGGTAAAGCCTTACTTTTAACTAGGCTTTACTGTGCTGTTTGTACAGACTCTCAAATAGCCCAAATTTACACTCAGCCAACATAACTTCTCCTCTACAGCTGTAGGTGTCAATTAAGGGAAAAAAATACTCTACTTAATAATAGCCTATATATCAAATAAAACTTTCAAAGAAACTCTGCCCTTGCAATAACCCTGTGTGACAAGTACAGCCACATTTTTACTTTTAAAAGTGCTACATGACTACATATTGCCTTATGCTATTAAACTTCTCATATGCCTGTATGTTTTTTTTTCTCACCTAGTCTGTAAGGTAAGCATGGGTAACATGTGCTTCCCAAAGAAATCAAGGAGGTGCTTTGCTCACAAGTGCTCAACGTCTATTTGAATATCTGCATCCTTATATAATTCAGGTAATCACACAAAGGGAGAGAAAATCATTTGCTGGAGATCAAGCAACTCAGGTGTCCAAGAAGTTATCCTTATCTTACCTATATTAATTGTGGCTTGTCTGCTGATTACTTCGTGTGAAAGTGGCGTCAATTTGGTAACATCCTGCAATTAAACATTTTACTTTTACTTTTAATCACTGTACATAAGGCAAATCACAACTTTTTCCTTTGACTTTACACTTTACCTACAGTTCACCACCATGCAAATAGCTCTCTTCTATAAGCAATCTTGTATTCGGATGACTGGGAAGTTTTAAAAGTCCTTCTCATCGCTACATAAGACTATACTCCGTTCTCTAGAGAAGATGGAGAGGCCGGAGGCAGCCCAACCTTGACATTAGCACTGAGGACAAACTTTCAAAAGTGAAAACCTTAATGACATTTAGGTCTCACGATATCACTCCCCCCGCCCAGCTCGCGGACTTGCCGAGAGGCAGGCGGCGGCGGCGCGAGCGCGGCTCAGGACCTCCTGCTCCAGAGCTAACCACGTTCCTGCAGACCGGCACTGCCTTGTCTCAACGCCACTCGGGAGGCCCTGTCTCTCCCACTCCCGAGTTCACTCCGCATCCTCCCAGATCGAAACCTTACCAAAGTGGCGAGATCCTGTCGAGAAAGATGTGGCTGGCCGAGAGTCACGCCAGCCTCACCCCCCGCCATCTTGTTGGGAGAGGAAGGAAGTCGCCGCGGCAACCGCCAGACCAAAGGCAGGGCGGGGGAGGAGGGGCGGGGCGAATAAAGGAAGGCAGGCCAGGGCTCGGGCCGGGGAAAGGAGGACCGTCGGTGCAGCAGGACCTCATTACTTGGACTTCTTTCTGCTTGGGTTCTTACAGTACCTGCCGGCAGGATGACTAGAAAACACGAGGCAAAATTTCGGGATCGATTCGTAGCGGACCTGTTGGGTTTTTTTGTGCAGGCAATGCTGAGGGCAGCTCCATGAAAGGCCCCTTGCTACGCGGGTGAAACTAACAGCGCGCGCGCTGGCTAGGGAGGAACCATTTCCGGTTTCCCGTGGGGGTGGCCGGAAGGGTTTTTCAGGACCTGGGAACCTTAGGTAGGATGTGAGGACAGACTGTGGGAACGTATTTTTTTACTGACTTCCGCAATTTAATAAGGCGAAGTCCGCTTGGGTCCGGCCCACCTGTGACGGAGCTATAGGCGGGGAGGAGGCCATGCGCTGAGCTGGCCACGTTCACGTCGCCTCGAGTCACTGGCAGACGGCAGGGAGGGCGCCCTCGCGCGGAGGTTCCGCGGCCGACGGATGGGAAAAGCAAAGTCTTAACTTATTCTCAGAGGTTTCTGGGGAGCTAGGGAGGTGGTGTGTGGTGGCGCTAGAATGGAGTTAGCATAGAATAGAAGCTGGGTGTCAGTAAGACCTCCCAAAAAGGTTTTCTTTTTTTTTTTTTTTAAAAAAAGCTGATTCAAGAAAACCCACTTCTTTAATGGAAATATTACCAATAAATTGGTATTTTAAAATTTAAAGGTTGTTGAGATTTAACCCTTTTTCATCCAGTGTTAAAAAGAATGCAAGTTTTGTTTTCCCCTCATGTATTTCCATGCTTTACAAATTTTCCATCATGAACATGTATTCATTTCTAGTCAGAAAAAAATGTAAGGAGAGATGAATAAGAATTTAGGTTATCTGTGTTCATTTAATGCTTAAGAAAGATGATAATATGTTTTTATAAGTTTTAGGTAAAACGATTTACCTAAAATGGGAAGATATATTTCAATAAATACATTAATTGGTTAAGTGATGGCAGATATTTTGTATTTGGGTGGAGGCAATTAGTTCTAAATTTAGGAAATTACAAGTTTATAAATTTAGAATTTATCTGACATTGTAAATAGTTGTACCAGCCACTTCAGAAAACCCAGATGATAACAATGTAGAATTAGTGGTGATGGTTACACTACTTTGTGAATAAACTAAAAAATCAGTGAACTGTACATTTTATTTTTAATTTAATTTAATTTTTATTGATTTTAGAGAGGAAGGGAGAGGGAGAGAGTGGTAGAAACATCAATGATGAGAGAGAATCATTGATCAGCTGCCTCCTGCACGCCCCACATTGGGGATCAAGCCCGCAACCTGGGCATGTGCGCTTGGCGGGAATGTAAACTAGGACCCTTCAGTCCATAGGGTGACACACTATCCACTGAACCAAACCGGCTAGGGCAGTGAACTATACGTTTTAAAGGGTGAATATTACAGTATGTAAATTATAGCAATAAAAAATACAAAATTCACGCCTTGTTCACTGTGGCTCAGTTGGTTGCACTGAAAGGTGCAGGTTCGATTCCCCATCAGGGCACATAGCAAGGTTTCCAGTTCCACCCCAGGTTGGGGTACATGTAGGAGGCAACTGATCAATGTTTCTTGCTCTCTCCCCCTCCCTCTCTCTCTAAAAATCAATATCAACATAAAAAAATAGCCCTAGCCGGTTTGGCTCAGTGGATAGAGCATCAGCTCGTGGACTGAAGGGTCGGAGGTTTGATTCCCTGGCCCTGGTAGGGAGTGTGTGGGAGGCAACCAATTGATGTGTCTCTTTCACATTGATTTTTCTGTCTCTGTATCTCCCCCTCCCACTCTCTCTTTAAAAAAACACACATAAAAAATATATAGCCCTGGCTGGTTTGGCTCAGTGGATAGAGCATCGGCCTGCGGACTGAATGGTCCTGGGTTTGATTCCAGCCAAGGGGACATGCCCGGGTTGCAGGCTTGATCCTCAGTGGGGGGTGTGCAGGAGGCAGCCAATCAATGATTCTCTCTCATCATTGATGTTTCTATCTCTCTCTCCCTCTTCCTTCCTCTCTGAAATCAATAAAAATATATTTAAAAAAATAAATATAGCATGTCTCAAAAAATGTGTACACACTTGGAATATTAATTCCAATGCTTAAATTTGAAAAGGAAGAAACATCAATTGAGCTATCAAAAAAGTTAGTGGCCCAGTGCACAAAATTCATCATGGGGGGTGTCCCTCAGCCTGGCCTGCACCCTATCCAATCTGGGACCCCTTGGAGGATGTCCGACTTCCAGTTTAGGCCCTCTCACAATCCGGGACCACTGGCTCCTAACTGCTCGCTTGCCGGCCCGATTGCCCCCTAACCACTCCCCTGCTGGCCCGATTGATGCCTAACTGCTCTTCTGCTGGCCTGATCACCCCCAACTGCCCTCCCCTGCTGGCCCAATCTCCCCCAACTGTCCTCCCCTGCTGCGACCCACCTCATCCACTGGGACCCGCCTCCTCCACACAAGGTGGCGGAGACACTGGGACAGGCCTCCCCCATGCCATGTGGAGGCACGGGACCCCCAGGCCTCACCGCACGGAGCAGCCGCTGGGCCCTGCCTCTGCTGTGCACGTGGCCATCTTGTGACGACATCGCGCACGAGGGTCACCTAGGCTTTTATTACTATAGATAGTATATAATATACAATATATAGTACATAATATATAATTTATATATATAAAACCCTAATATGCAAATAGACTGAACAGCGGAACAACTGAATAACCACTCACTATGATGTGCGCTGACCACCAGGGGACACATGTGGAACATGGCGGGCATTGGCTGCAGCAGGATGGTAGAGCAGATGAGCAAGGGCGCCAGACCAAAGCGGGGTGTTGGTCGCTATCATCGGGGTGAGCCTCTGGTGGTTACTGAAAATTCTTTGCTCCCACATGCCACGGTCCCACCCGGCGCTCACACCTGCTGCCGGGGCTGGAGCCACCGCAGTAGCTGCCAATCGCACCTGCTGATGGGGCTGGCCCTGCTCTCTCTGTGCCGTCAGCGTGTGGGAGCAGCAGTGGCAGGAGCGGGGCTGCAGGCAGACAGGGGACCGGGGGTCATGGTGGGAGGGGCCGAGACTTGCCCCTGTGCCTACCACAACCTCACGGCCCATAGGTCCCTTCAAGGTGCATGAATTCATGCACTAGGCCCCTAGTTTTCTCATAACACACATAAAAGTAATTTTTCGTTATAAAAATAAGCAAACAAGTGGCATCTATTAAAAGGGTAATTTTTCTTAGAACTGTCAGTATTTTATTATGTAAAAACTGAGAGTTCATCCAGAGGGCCATTGAAGAAGAGTTAAATATTTGTCTCTATGTGTCTCCATGTGTGAGTCTATTCTATATAATAAAGAGCTAATATACTAATTAGACCGAATAGCAGAATGACCATCGAGATGACCTTCCGGATGACTGTCCAGATGACCTTCCAGATGAAGCTGGGGCTGCAAAGGCCAAGCTGTATAATGTATAACATATAACATATAATATATAATGTATAATGTATAATATATAACATCCTATATAATAAAGGTAATATGCAAATTAACCATCATACTGTTACAAGATGGCTGTGCCCACAGCTGAGGCCAGTTCCATAAGGAGCCTTAATGAGCAGTCAGCAGGGACATGAGGCTGCATGGCGCTGGGCCAGGGCGGGGGACTTGAGGATGCGTCCCCACCCGGCGGGGCTTGACGGGGGACCTCAAGGCACATCCCCCACCCTGGTCTGGGCCAGGGGAACCTCAGGCCGTGCCCCCTGCCCAGCGGGGCTTGACGGGGGACCTCAGGCCGCGCTCCCTGCCTGGTGGGGATTGACGGGGAACCTCAGGCCACACTCCCTGCCCAGCAGGGTTTGACGGGGGACCTCAAGGGATGCCCCCCACCCTGGCCCAGGCCAGGGGACTTCAGGCCGCTCCCCCCACCTCGGCACCCGGCTGGGGGACCTCAGGCTGTGGCCCCCACCGGCGGGGCTTGATGGGGGACCTCAGGCTGTCTGCCAGAACTGACTTACCTGAAGTCCCTCTCTGCCTTGTGTCAGGACAAACACATTTTGTCCTGAGAGCTATGTGATCACTGTTTTTTTAAGAACTTAGTTTTAGAACTAATAAATAACTTCAGACCCTATATTCAATCCCGCCTCTATCCTTAACCACAGTTTCCCAAGTCCTAAAGCTCTGCTTCTGGCAACGCTAATTATTGGAGGCCTTTTTTTCTCTCTCACTTCCTTCATGGTGCAAACACCATATATTAGCTCTTCACTGCTCCCACTCACCTCAACTCTGGGGCTCTCACTTAGAATGTGTGTGTTTGCATGCATATCTACTAAAATGCAGTACTTATGAATATGTGGTTTGTATCTTGAGGCTTCTAAAGTATAGTATTGCTTTGTACTGGTTCAGAAAGAACATAAAAATTATTAACTCTGTGGGAAAGTGTTCTTTTTAGCATCTTCATTTTATTAAGAAAAATTTTCATTGATTTCAGATAGGAAGGGAGAGGGAGAGATAGAAACATTAATGAGAGAGACTCATTGATCTGCTGCCTCCTGCACACCCCACACTGGGATGTAGCCCACAACCTGGGCATATGCCCTGACAGGGAATTGAAACTCCTGATTCATAGGTCTACGCTCAACCACTGAGCCACGCCAGCCTGGCAACTTTTCCATTTATTATAAGGGGACATTGTCTACAACGTGTTTCAAAGTAAATATATTTCATTATAATAGTGATATTAATTTCATCTTTGATGATGCAGGTGTTGAACAACTTACTGTACTTTTCTATCTGGCATAGCATACCACACTCTTTGTTTTACTCTATCTCACGGGCTACTCCTTCTGTCTCCTTGGCAGTTCTCTATCTTCTCCCAGATGACTCCCTACTTTTGGTGCTGCCAGTCCTCCCTGTACTTACACTCAGCCCCTTGAAAGTCTCGTCAACACCTCATGAATATGTGGCTTGCATCCCAAGGCTTTAGAAGCATAGTATTATTTTCAATTGGTTCATAAGGAGCACAAAAATTATTAACTTTTTAAAAATTTGTTCATAGATACAGAGAACAGACTGACTGCTGTCAAAGGGGACGGGGTGGATCTGGGTTAAACAGGTGAAGAGATTAAGCAAAAAAAAACCAAACCCAAACATCTCATAGACACAGATAACAGTATGGTGATTACCAGAGGGAAAGGGGGGTGGGGGCAGGTAGAAGAGGGTAAAGAGGGATAAATGGTGATGGAAGGAGACTTGACCTTGGGTTTTTGTTGTTTTCATATCATGTTTTTTTTCATTTTTATATCATGCCTCCATTGTTGTTATATCCTTTTTAAAAAAATATATTTTATTGATTTTTTACAGAGAGGAAGGGAGAGGGATAGAGAGTTAGAAACATCCATGAGAGAGAAACATCCATCAGCTGCCTCCTGCACACCCCCTACTGGGGATGTGCCCGCAACCAAGGTATGTGCCCTTGACCGGAATTGAACCTGGGACTCTTCAGTCCACAGGCCGACGCTCTAGCCACTGAGCCAAACTGGTCAGGGCTATAATTTTATTAACTTGTGTCACCCCAATAAATTCAATACAAATTTTAAAAATTAGTTCTTTATAATATTTTCATTTTTATTTAAAAATATTTTTATTGATTTCAGAGAGGAAGGGAGAGGGGGAGAGAGAAACATCAATGATGAGAGAGAATCATTGATTGGCTGCCTCCTGCATGCCCCACACTGGGGATCGAGCCCGCAACCTGGGCATGTGCCCTTACCAGGAATCAAACTGTGACCTCCTGTTTCATAGGTCAACACTCAACCACTGAGCCACTCCAGCCCGGCACTGCATCTTTTATTGATGGTGAATATTTAGTTCCTGCCTCTCCAGGGTACAGCATATGGCACTCTGGTCTCCCTATGTTCTCCTGGATGACTAGACCAGGATCCAGTCGTTGTATCTTCTCCTTTCCCCTTCCCTCCACCCCTGCAAACCTGTTCTTCTAGAAGTCTCCCAGATCACAGGAAGTGACAATTCCATCTTTCCAGTCCTCCGGCCAGAAACCTGGACAACATTCTTGACACCTCTCTTTCTTTTCTCCCTACATTCAGGAAATCCTGTTGGCTCTTCCTTCAAAATATCTGCAGAGTCTGGCCACTTCTCCCGTCTCCACTGTAGCCTCCATTCCACTCCACTGATGGAATAGCACCCTGCTTCCCCATGTCTACCTACATTCTTTTTTAAATAGCCTATATTTTTTGTGTAATCTTTCCAGTGTTTTTTCTTTCAGTTTTATTGAAATGTAATTGACATACAGCACTGTATAAGTTTGAGGTATACAGCATAATTTGACTTACATATACTGTGAAATGATTACCACAGTAAGTATAGTTAACATCTATCATCTCATACAGATACAAGGGGGAAAAAAAGGTTTTTTCCTTGTGATGAGAATTTCTAGGCTCTACTATCTTAGCAACCTTCAAATATACAATAAAGCAGTGTTAACTACAGTCATCATGTTGTACATTACATTATGCCTGAATTCTATTATTTATACAGCAGCCTGAGTATTAATCATATTGCTTCTCTTCTCAAAACCTTTCAATGGTTCCAATTTCTCAAAGGCCAAAGACTTGGGAGGGAGTCGGGTGGAGATGGAAGATGGTATAGGGGGAATAAATGGTGAATGGGAAAAAAATAAAATGAAGGGGGAAAAAGGCCAAAGACTTTACAATAACCTACAAGGCTTTACATAGTCTGGTCCCTCATCTCCTTCCAGTCAAGGCTCAAAGGATACCTCCTACCCAAATCCTCCCAGTTAGAATTGGAACACCCTCCCCCATCAACATTCCTAACCTCTTTTATCATCCTGCTCTATTATTTCCCATAGAATTTGTCACATTATAGCAGGCCTTATAATTTGTTTATTTATGTTGGTTATTGCCTGATTTATGTAATTTGTAAGAAGACATGAATTAAAATATATATAATATCTATACTAATAAAAAGGTAATATGCTAATTAGACCAGATAGACCAGATGTCTTCTGGATGTCATTCTGGACCTCCTTCCTGACAAAGCTGGGGGTGTGGCCAGCTTGCAAACCGCCCGCGGCCCTTTGCCCAGGCTGGCCCCGCCCCCAGCAGGGACCCCCACCCTGATCAGGGGTGGGGTTGGCCTGCAAACCCCCCGGCCCCTCACCCCAGCTGGTCCAGCCCCCCAGTGGCGACCACTCACTCCGATCCAGGGCCTCCTTCAGGGCAGGCCAGCCAGCCCCCACCCATGCACCAGGCCTCTATCCTATATAATAAAAGGGTAATATGCAAATTGACCCTAATAGCAGAATGACCAGAACGACCGCTGGACCAGTCAGTATGAGGCACACTGACCACCTCTTGGTTGCTTTACCCACCCAGCAGGCTCCGCTTGCCTGATGGCCATTTGTGGCGGGGGTGGGGCCAGCGAGCTGGCGGGAACAGCTGACTTCTTGGTCCCTTCCCCTGGCAGTCAGGCAGCTGGGGAAGATGGCCCTGATCGCAGGCGAGGTCTAGGGACGGTACCCGTGCATGAATTTGTGTTGTTTTTTTGTTAAGCCTCACCTGAGAATATTTTTCCATTGATTTTTAGAGACAGTGGGATGGGGAGAGACAGAGAGAGAAACATTGATGTGAGAGAGACACATCAATTGGTTGCCTTCTGCACGAGCCCTGACCAGGGCCTGGGCCGGGGAGGAGCCTGCAACCAAGGTACATGCCCTCGACTGGAATCGAACCCTGGACCCTTTGGTCCGCAGGCCGATGCTCTATCCACTGAGCTAACCATCTAGGGCTAAAAATATATTTTTATTGATTTCAGAGAGGAAGGGAGAGGGAGAGAGATAGAAACATCAATGATGCCCTAGCTCTGTGGTCGGCAAACTGCGGCTTGCGAGCCACATGCGGCTCTTTGGCCCCTTGAGTGTGGCTCTTCCACAAAATACCACGTGGGGGCGCGCACGTACAGTGCGATTAAAACTTCGTGGCCCATGGGCAGATGTCAGTATTTTGTGGAAGAGCCACACTGAAGGGGCCAAAGAGCCGCATGTGGCTCG
>NW_005355666.1:387176-389357 GCF_000412655.1 Myotis brandtii | reverse complement strand
CCAAGGTACATGCCCATGACTGGAATCGAAGCTGGGACCCTTCAGTCCGCAGGCCGACACTCTAGCCACTGAGCCAAACCGGCTAGGGCAAGGCATGGATTTTTATATGTTTGTTTGCTGATAGATTCCCAGTGCTTAGAAAGGGACTTATAGTAGCCATTTATAAATATTAATGATATAAGTATATTAGTATAGATTAAAAATGAACAATTTATGGAATTAAGAGTAAAAAGTGCAACAATGTGAAGATCATTTGCTATGTTAATCCATATAACATGGTACAGTGGAAAGAGCATGGGGTGAGAGGCCACACAGGAGGGGGGAAGCCCTGACCGCCAAGGTCTATATTCCACAGCCTTCCTGAGTTTTTGCTTCTTTTCCCTCTCCCCTTCTTGTGTCCCACACTGTAGCCCTACTAAACTATCAGTGGTTCTCTAAAGAAAGGTGCTTTGCTGCCTCTTCCAGGCCTGGAACACACTACCGTGTAGGTATCCTTTACTCTCTTCCTTGCTTTCTTCCCTTTGGACGGAACTTAGAGAATAATACCTCTGAGGAGCTGTGCTTGATCCTCCCAAGCTCCGATTACATCCCCCCTTTGTACTTGCTCCCATGGCACCCCATACTCTGTAAACCTATCACATGTATTAGGAACTCAGAGATGGAATCTGAATGTTTCTGAACCCTTGCTGATTGGCCCCAGGTCAAAGCAGTTATTCTAACAATGGCCAGCAGAGGATTGTTTGCTAGAATGTTAAGGAGGGAAATGAAATAGGAAGAAGCCAAGTTCCAGGAAGAATCACATAGTTAAGTCCTCTTGGACTTGTAGATATGTCATGTTATCAATTCATTTTCCTTTGGGTAGCTTTGCACATTAGTGAAATAACACAAATGTAAATACTTTAGGCGTGCTGTTTCATGGGGGGAGTGCCCTTTGAAGGGTTTTTGTTTATTTTTGCACTTACATCACTTTTGTATATTTAGGGATTTGGTATTCTCCTAGCTGGGCCCAGGGTGGGCTTTGAGAGTTCATGGCACTGGGGAAGACAGAAACAAGTGGTATGCTCAGGAAAGGGTTCCCACCAAACGACTACAGATCTTAGAGACAACGAGAGAGGACATCCCTGTGTGGGGATCGCTAGAAGCCATGACTTGTTTAAAGAGATTGAAGTTTCCTTGTTTTTGCTTTGCTAGGGAAGTGGAGGGAGAGTCAAGTTTGTTAGTCTGGAAGTGAAGAGAGAGAGTGAGAGAGAGATAGGGAGAGAGAACGCTGGAGAAGTGTGGAGAGGTGGTGACAAACCAGAAGGCCAGAGGTAATGAGACAAGCTAAGAGGAGCCACTACAAGTGAGTGACAGGTGACCAGCAATGACCAAGATGTGTATTAGCCAGGAATCCTCCAACATTCATGAAGACACCGATTTCCTATTAGTCATGTAACATAAAAGCTCAAGTCACCCTGGCCGGGTAGTTCAGTTGGTTAGAGCATCGTCCCAATACACCAAGGTTGCGGGTTTGATCCCCAGTCAGGGCATACATAAGAATCAACTATTGAATGCATAAATAAGTGGGACAACAAATTGGTGTTTCTCTCTCTCACCTCAATAAATAAAAAATTTAAAAACCTCAAGTTATTTTATTTGGCTATTAAAGCAATAAACTTGAAAGCCTGGAAAATTTGGGGACCCTCAGATTGCATTAAAAAAATTTTTTTAAAGATATTTTTATTGATATCAGAGAGGAAGAGAGGAAAGATAGAAACATCAATCATTGATCAGCTGCCCCCTGCACTCCCCCTACTGGGGATTGAGCCCACAACCCCAACATGTGCCCTTGACTGGAATCGAACCCAGGACCCTTCAGTCCACAGGCCAACGCTCTATCCATTGAGCCAAACCAGCTAGGGCTCAGATTGCATTTTGAAGGCTACATCAGGGTTAGGGACCAGGAAATAATATTTAGGACAACAGCCATCACCCTGTTGCAGTGTGTCAGTGTCCAGGTCTTGGTATGGACCCACAGAAGTTAGTACTGATTTGGAAGATACTGGTGGACCCCGAGGGACTGAAATAGACTATTCGCCACAAGATGCCTTAAAAAGCCTCAAGCTATAGAGCATTTGGCAAACAGTTTTCAAGAGGAAAGAGAATGCATATGCAGCTTTATTAGAGTTTGCTGAAGATATA
>NW_005355666.1:385787-387061 GCF_000412655.1 Myotis brandtii | reverse complement strand
GTGGGGGAGGGGCCTAACCGGTTTGGCTCAGTGGATAGAGTGTCGGCCTGTGGACTCAAGGGTCCCAGGTTCGATTCTGGTCAAGGGCACGTACCTTGGTTGCGGGCACATCCCCAGTAGGGAGTGTGCAGGAGGCAGCTGATCGATGTTTCTCTCATCGATGTTTCTGACTCTCTATCCCTCTCCCTTCCTCTCCATAAGAAATCAATAAAATATATTTTTTTAAAAAAGTGGGGTAGGGTATACAATATCCTAAATCCTCAGAACTCCAGGGTAGGAACTTTCTCCCAACTCTACTACCACGTCTCTAAACCTGTGGACATCTGAAATTGCTAGATATTGGATTTGAGGTCTGTATACTTAAGTTAGAGGGCAAGGAAGAGACAGCTTCTATGTGCCCTATGAGGGTCTCTACCAGTGAGAAAAAAATGTTCTCAGGGCATGTAGTACCATTGTTCCAGTAATTGGTGGGGAAAGTAATTGAATTACCTGGAGGAGTTCATTTATTTAAATAACTTGGTTTTAATTTGCTTGGTGTTGGAGAAGCAAAATACTTCTTATTGTATCAGACCCTTCTATGAAACACAAGAGAGAGAAAGAGAGAGAGAGAGAGAGAGAGAGAGAGAGAGAGAGACAGGCATCCTCAACTCAGGGGTGGGCACTATATAGTAAATATATAGATTGGTGGAAAGACTCAGCCTGTTTTCAGAAACAGTTAAGTATATTCAAAAGGGACATTTGGACATAATGAAATATCACAGGAGACCACATAATGTCATAATAAGGCTCATGACATCACTGTAGGTATATCCCTACTGCACAAAACAGACACATTTCAGTTCCTGTCTGAATCAAGAACATAAGTCTCTTTCTAGACAGTTTAGTGCCACAATATGTAATACATAGCTCAAAATGTTTGTTAGCTAATGTGCAAAAAAAAATCATCATTTTAAGATATTCAGGAATAATGTATGAAAACAAATGTTCCAAGTTGAATATATGCCATTTTAAAGTTTATTTGATGGCTCATGGTTTTTTTTAAAGCTTGTTTTGTAGTTTAAATGGGAAAAAGGAAGCTTATTTCCCTATTTCCAGAAGATGAAGGTGCTTCTCTCCTCTCTTTTTTTTCCTCACGAAGTACTCTGTCTACTTCAGCAAAATAGTACACCCTGTGCTATTTTGGCCTCTTAGGGAACAGGACTTGTTTAAGTTTGCTACAAAGAGATAATGATCGTTTTAGCAATATATGTATCTCACTGAAAGTACTTGGGGAT
>NW_005355666.1:384894-385676 GCF_000412655.1 Myotis brandtii | reverse complement strand
GAGGCGGAAAAATTCCATAGTTTAGAATCTGAAATGGGCAATGGATGACAATTTAAGGTTAGTTGTAGAACCACTGGCCTCCAACTGTGTATTTCATCTACACTTTTCCCAAAAGATTTCACAACAATAAAATTACAAAACAGTCCTATAATGTAATTTTATATTCTAAATCAAGAAAAAGGCGCTATTTATTTTGAAAAGGCGCTATTTAAAAAAGCATTAAGGTAGAGTTCTATAGCTGATTTGTTAAAAAAGAACACCTCCCCGCCCCCCAAATCACTGCGGTCTGCTGCTGCTTGCCATCTTATTTGCAAGCAAACAGAAACAGAACAGCGTTTTTAGATCCGGCATTTCTCTGCGTGGTGCAGACATGCCGTTTTCTATGAATTTCCCCACCTCTGGGAAATGTACTTCTGAAACGTGTAATTGTTGTGCTACAAGCCAAGTGGAACTGTGACGCAATTATCCCCTGCAAGTTGCCTTACTAAAAAATGATGTCATTTGCTGCAGATGGAGTCGCTTTCATAACACAGGTAGGTATGGTCAAACTCCCTCCACGTCGTTCCCGATTCCCCCACCCCCACTGTGAATGCAACACGCAAAGACGTTTTCCGGGCTTCCTGAACCTCAACTTGTCGAGAGTGGGCGCACTGCAGTGCCTCGAGCCCACTGCTCCTGCAGACGAGCAGGGACCGCTGCGCAGCGACTAGAGCACAGCCAAGTGTTGCCAGCCCCGACGGCGAGGAAAGCCACGTCGGGCAGGGCTCGCGGCCACAGCTGGG
>NW_005355666.1:371081-383879 GCF_000412655.1 Myotis brandtii | reverse complement strand
CCCATTCGGTAGCTCTTTCTGCACAGACCTGAGTCAAACGTTGGGTAGATGCCGGGACCCAATTTGTCTTTGAGTTTACTTAATTGTTTGAATTTTAATTTTTTCCAGAGAGGAGGGAAAAAGGGAAGAAGCATAATTCAGCCATTTTTTGCAGCATACAGCTGCAGGTACCATGACAATCTTCTCTCTAACCCGTTCTATCCCTTTAAAAACCCCATTTATGCCTGGAATAGAACTATATGAAATGCGAGGTATAAAATGTGGAATCAGAAGGTCTGGGTTCGACTGGGTGACTCTGAGAAAATCGCTTACCGAGCTTTGGTTTCTTATCTATGAAATCTAGTCACATCACAGGGTAGTGAGGGACTATGAGGCCATATATATATGAAAATAATCTGTAGCTATAGAGTGTAAAGATAAAAATGCAAGGCAATTTTTTGAGTAACCTTTGCTAGAGTGGTTAATGCTGTAGTGGCTAACTGTTGCTGCCTCTTTATTTCTTTATTATGAGTATAAGCAATAAGTACGGAATGTCGAAGCAGTGCTGTAAATCGACTAGATATATAATAGTCACGTTGCTTGGCCTTCCTTCAAAATGCTAACTGCTTATTTAAATAACGGTATTCTTTAATTCAAATTTAACGTTATTGTAGTGCTTTGCTTTTCATTTATCTAGGCTGCTTATTTTTCTTACAATATTTATTTAATACCTTACATTTGTTTGGTGTCTTATATTTTCCGAATTGATATTTTCTTTTGTTAATCTGATTAAATTGTAATTCAGAAAATGCTTTTAACATGAATACCCTAATTTTAATGCCTTTTTCATATCTAGGAAATAGGATGCCTGGATATTTTTTGAAGAGCTTCTAAATGCATTTGATTTCTGTAATGCTTAATATATCTAGAAATGTATAGAAACTGTCAACTTTTTGACAATATTTATATAATTTATATAATTTGATTCTCATTTAGGTGATTAGAAACAGTTTTTCAGTGGTAAAGGATGATAATTTGCACTCTTTATTGCTGATTAACTTGGGGGAAATAATAGGATAGTAAATATTTGTGGTTTGAAAATTTCACTTATTTGTCAGAATTTATATTATATATGTGTAACAGATTAGTATGGGATCATTCTTACTTGACACATCAATAATGTGGTATGGTTTGGCTTTAAAAATGGTCCACAAAAAGTGAAAGAAACATTTTTTTTAGTATATTATTTTTAGCTAACAAATGATTTTTTTGTTTTGAATGTTTATTCAATTTATAATCCAATACCAGTTGTCTTTCAGAGTATGCTTTTGTGTTTTGTGAAAAGGCAGAATAATAAAAGGCAGGCAGGATTAAATTCCCAAAGGAAGAGCCTACTTTATAATGTTAGGTTTTATATATTGGACTTATCGCTTGTCCTGAAGGTAGAATTTTGGGAAATCACTGCTTTAGTGGAAATTTTAAGGTTTGACCTCTCTGCTTTGATTTGTGTGATCTGGGGCTAAAATCTTGGAACCAGGGCTAGCTTGGCTTCATTGGGTGTTCAGGGCCCCAAACTTGGTTTAATAATCTGTGTAAAACTTGTACAATATAAAGGTGAACAGTAAAATTCATGCTAATAATTTAAGTTTTAAATTTTTCTTTACTTAGAATGAATTAAACAGCAAATACACACCATGATAAGTGGAGATAGACGATAGAAAAAAGGAGAAAGCTTTATGTCTTAGTATCTTTAATGATACTTTCTTCCTGCTCTGAACAAGGGGCCCTGCATATTCATTTTTGCCCTGGACCCCTAAAATTATGTAGCTAGCCTGTTGTCAAGATTGCCCTTTCTCAGTGTAAATGTTTTGAGAATGAATAACATTACCTGTGAGGAGAATGAATCTTTAGCTTATGAGGGGTTGAATTAATTTATTGGCATATATCTCCTCTGAATTGGAATGCTGTACCTTGTGACAGGTTGTTGTTGTTTTTTTCATTGAAGATAAATGAAAGATAGTCATTGATAAAACATTGTAGGGTGGTTGGTTAAACTCGAAGGCTCTGATGTCAGGCAGACCCAGCTCTATCACTAATTAAGAATTAATTATAGCCATGGGCAACTTAACCTCTGAGCTTTGGTTTTTCTTGTCTTTAAATCAGGGGTAGTTACAGAATATGGAGGGTTGTGAGGATTAAATTTATCTATTCATCCAACAAATATATATATATATATACATATATATATATATATATGTGTGTGTGTGTGTGTGTGTGTGTGTGTGTATGCATATATATATATTTGTTATTGATTTCAGAGAGGAAGGGAGAGGGAGAGAGAGATAGAAACATCAATGATGAGAATCATTGATCGGCTGCTTCTTGCACACCCCCAATTGGAATTGAACTCGGGACCCTTCAGTCCTCAGGCCGACGCTCTATCCACTGAGTAAAACGGGCTAGGGCTCCAACAAATAGTTCTTTTATTTTATTTTTTTGATTGGTTGTTTTTTCTTTTTTTAAAAAATATATCTTTATTGATTTCAGAGAGGAAGGGAGAAGGAGAGAGAGATAGAAACATCAATGATGAGAGAGAACCACTGATTGGCTGCCTCCTGCATGTCCCCTATTGGGGATCAAGCCTGCAACCCAGGCATGTGCTGTCAACCGGAATCGAACCTGGGACCCTTCAGTCCGCAGGCTGACGCTCTATCCACTGAGCCAAACCAGCTAGGGCAACAAATATTTCTTAAGCATTTATTATGTGCCAAGTGCTGTTCTTTCTAGGTTCTGGGGATACAACAGTCAATGAAACAAAACAATTTTAATATACTAAGAGGAAAAATTAAGCAGAAAAAGAATGTGGGGATTTTCTGGTTGATGGGGCATATAGGAGGTTTTCTTATTTTCTTTTTTATATGTTTTTTATTGATTTGAGAGAGCGAGAGAGAGAATGAGAGAATCATCGATACGACATGAGAGAGAAATGCTTCCTGAAACAACTTCTGTATGCACCCTGCCCAGGGATCAATCCTGCAACCTAGGTGTGTACCCTGACCAGGAATCAGACTCGCAACCTTTCCGTGCATGGGATGACACTCAACCAACTGAGCTATGCTGGGCAGGGCTGGGAGGCTTTTTTTTTTTTAATTTTAAAGAGGGGGTTAGGGGAATTTTACTGTTCACCTTTATATTGTCAACTCAGTGTTCAGGAAAATCCTGAAGGGAGCCATGTATACCAGTATTTCGGGATGGAGTGATTCAAGCAGAGGGAAAGGCAGAGGCCTTAAGGTGGGCTTGTGGCTGGTTTTCAAGAAACAGCAAAAAGGCCAGTGTATCTGGAGCAGGATGGACAAGGGAAAGTAATGGGAGATAATTATTATTGGTGTTTTAGGAATCATTCACTGGAGGGGCTCTCATAGTTCCTCTTTGCCTTGGGTATATGTTGTGTTGCTGTTGGTCCAAAAGTGGAAGGCCTTGTCAGAATTAG
The DNA here is from genome assembly GCF_000412655.1 of Myotis brandtii. Lineage (NCBI taxonomy): Eukaryota > Metazoa > Chordata > Mammalia > Chiroptera > Vespertilionidae > Myotis > Myotis brandtii. The sequence goes on along the minus strand of NW_005355666.1, from coordinate 380,410 downwards.
AAATTTTAACTTTGGAATAAAGAAATTGGAAAAGGCAAGATATTTCCTCAGATATTCTCCTAATATAAGACCTCTAAAACGCATCTGGCTAAATTATTAAAGCAAATAAGAACAGATAGAAAATTTGTTGTTTCTAATAAGATCATTGAATTAAGTTAATGATTTTGCATCATTTAAAGATTTGCAGGATATCGATATCATAACATTGAGACCTTCAGAAAGATTTAATTATTGTGGAGAACTAGAATGTTAACATTACTGTATCAATGATTTCAAGTTAGGATGTAAGTTAGAAGATTCAGGGTTTTATTCCCCAATAGAGGTTTTTCCTAGAATCCTCACTGGATCCAGTCTCTAAAGGCTGGGGAAGCTGTTTTCCATGACATCACCCTTGGATTACTTCTACTTGTAGTGAGGAATGAGCAGAGGAGCATTAAATTAAAATCTTCTGATGAAAAAAATAGCGTTGAAGCAGGAGTGGTTTTTATTCTTGCAAGGTTTCGTGTATTATAGGATGACTAAACGCTAAGCATACCTGAAAAGTGAAGTAATTTGGGTAATAGGTGCTAACCTGGAGGCTGAAGGACCCAGAGCCTCCCTAAAAGCTTAGTTAAACGGTCATTTGCAATTTGGTCTTGATCTATAAAAACATTTAGATGGATAAGGAAGAATTTCTAGTATTAAACAAATTAAAGTCAATTTACACAGCCTTTCCTCCCATATTAAACATATTTCTCAAATTGAGTATTATATCTGAGGGTAAAATGACTGCTAACAGAGCTAATGAAGTTAGTCTATTTTCAAAATTTTTCTGTCCTTTTAGATTGAGAAGCTGGCCTCTTTGAGATTGTTAAATTTAATAATTTTACTATATAGGTTACAGAAATTTTGAGAAATTTTATGAATCAGAAATTCTATTTTATCTGTAGTAATTCTTGCATTTGCTTTTTAGTATGAAAGTATGGCATTTTGTGCATAGGCATCAACTTGGGTAGACTAAGTTTGAGGATGAAGGTAATATGAAATAATTTAAATTTTTCATCGAAGATAGTATATCAACCTCTGAGAATCTAGCTTTTGTACTGGATAATTTAGGGTTTGTATGAATTTTCAAGCAGCTGTTGGGGACTGTGAAAGCATTAAATTATTGCTGATGGCATAAACATGGAGGTTAGTTAATTTTGAAACATCTATTGAATTGTGTAGAGTTTTGCCTTCAAATCAGAAAATCAGAATGGCAGCCTTCTAACTGAAAAGGAAGCATTTAATTCCTTTCCTTTTAATTTCCTGTCCCATTTTACCCCCACCAGACTTTTTTCTTTACTGGTCACTAGAGAGCTTGAACTGTTAGAAATTTCTGTGATATAAATAGCAGTAATAGTCTTCCAGGGCAGAGGTAGATTGGTGTAAGTGTGTGTGTTGTCATTTATCCCTTATCATTGTAACTGTCAGTTGTACTCAAAGCTTTTGGTCTCAGGACCTCGTTATACTCTTAAAAATTATTGGGGTTCCAAAGAGCTTTTGTGTATGTGGGTTGTACCTATATTTACCATAATAGAAATTTAAACTGAAAAATTAAAAAAAAACTCATTTGTAATTCATTTTAAAAAACCCTACTCGTTTATGTAAATAGCATAAAAGACAATGGGCTTCTTATCACTTCTGCATTCAATCTGTTATGGTATTACACATATAGCCTCTGGAAAACAGAATAAGTGAAAAAGGCAAATAACTTTAAAAATTATTATGAAAATAGTTTTGACCTTGCAAAGTCCTTTTAGGGGACTAGGACATCAGTTGTCCCTGGACCACACTTTGAGAATCACTATATTAATTGTTCTGAAGTGTAGAAAATGCGAGACTTTCTTTTTTCTCTCAGTTCCAAGTTTATGAAATAAGACAAACTCTTCTGTACTTCTTTCCTAGTAGTGTAAGAATACCTTGTCATTTAGTTTACCTTAATTTGGTTAACCCTTTTGGAAAACCTACCATTTCAAATTCTGAAGGACAAATATAGAATATATACATATACAGGTTTATAAACCATGATTTCCCTTATGTGATGATATATTTTGACAAGTGAGAATACAGCCCTGACTGGTTTGGCTCAGTGGATAGAGCGTCGGCCTGCGGACTGAAAGGTCCCAGGTTCGATTCCGGTCAAGGGCATGTACCTTGGTTGCGGGCACATCCCCCGTAGGTCTGCAGGAGGCAGGAGGCCGCTGATCGATGTTTCTCTCTCATCGATGTTTCTAACTCTCTATCCCTCTCCCTTCCTCTCTGTAAAAAAAACACCCAATAAAATATATTTAAAAAAAGAAAGAAAAGTGAGAATACAGAATTTCTGTACATTAAACATTTTATATGTTGGTAAGTATCTTTTCTCAAAGTCCCTTATGGATCTCCCCTCAGCCCTCATTGATTTATAGAGTTCGTTTTTCCCCATTGCTTTTCAGAGAGAGTGGAGGGGAGGGGGGAGAGCGAGAGCGAGCGAGAGAGAGAGAGAGAGAGAGAGAGGAGAGAGAAAGAAAGATGGATGTGAGAGACATGGATTGGTTGTCTCCTGCATTCAACCCAACCAGGGCTGGGGATCAGATGGAACCTGCAACCCAGGTATGTGCCCTTGAATGGGAATCAAACCTGGGACCCTTTGGTACTTGGGCCAACACTCTAACCACCTGGCAACACTGGCCAGGGTGATTGATAGAGTTCTTATTTGAGTTTTGTTTTCATTTTACAATTAGTTTTTATAATTATTTATTAAATTGCTGTAACTCTTTATTTAGAGAATTCTAATGCATAAGGTTTTGTATATTTTCTTTTTTATATTCTTACACTTTGCTTTTTCTAGTTCTTATTTTTTATTTGCTTGTGATATTTTAACTTAAGCTTCACTTTTTTCCCTTTTCTTTATAGCTTCCAAGGTTTGTATTGTGAACAAGTTGGTTGTTTCATGTGTTCATTTGTAAGTTTGATTGTTTGATGTCTTAAACATTGATGTTATAGATCTGTGCTGTCCAACCAAGTATAATGGAAGCCACATATGGAATTTAAAATTTTCTCATAGCCACAGTTTAAAAAAGTAAAAAACAAGTGAGTTTCATTTTAATATATTTTATTTAACCAAGTATATTCAAAGTATTTCAACATGTTTCCAGTATAAAATTTGTATAATGAGATATTTTATATTCTTTTTGGGGGGGATAAGTCTTCAAAATCTGTTCTCAATTTTTCAATTTGGACTAGCCACATTGGCTTCCATATTGAACAACACAGAGATAGAGGAGAGTAGCTGCTCTGCTTAGGGCAGAAAAGCCCAAGGAGCCTAGAAAAGCTAGAAAATTTTACTTGTGTGATGAGAAAAAATGGAAAACAATGTCACTGCAAAATGAGGCTGTGTTTTGACTACCAGTACATGTCCTAATCTCTCATAGACTTGTATTGTGATAAACTTTAGGGAGGTGTGGAGTCTATAGAGGGAAATTGGAGGGGTATCAAGTTACTATGGTCTTGTGGGTGATAAGGAGCATTAGGCAAGAGTTGGACAAGGGAAGCCAGCATTGATTGACCTCCAGTGGGTATCTTGCTTGAGGCTAGACATTTAACTTACCTTAATTCATTTAATTACCACCTCAACTTAAGATGATGATTATTATTCCTAATGGTGGAAACTGAGGTCAGGAAGTTAACTAAGTTTCTCCAGGTCACACAGGTGGTAAGTACTAGCAAGCTCTCTGATTTCAAAGCTTTTGCTCTTTCTAACCACAGTATTTTGTGTTTTTTAAAAAAATATATTTTTATTGATTTCAGAGAGGAAAGGAGAGGGAGAGAGAGATAGAAACATCAGTGATGAGAGAGAATCATCGATTGGCTGCTTCTTACATGCCTCCCACGAGAGACTGAGCCTGCAACCTGGAACGTGCCCTGGCTGGGAATCGAACTGTAACCTCCTGGTTCATAGGTCAATGCTCAACCACCGAGCCACATCAGCCAGGCATGTGTGTTTTTTTGTTTGTTTGTTTGTTTGTTTTTGCAAATCAGATTCTAGTCTTAACTCTATTTCTAACTAGTTGTATGACCTTGAAGAAAAGTTTCACCTGTGGACTTAGTACCTTCATTAGTCCAGTTAGAGTTGACCTGGGTCCCTGAGAGACTACTGAGAAGGTGAGCTTGGGTTATAAGTATTGCTGCTAGGGAGAAGGGTTTCTCCAGAGTTAAATAAACTGTTAAGGGATCAGGTTTATTTTGGTTTCAGAAGCACCATTAAGGGGTCTAATAATAAGCCCTAATGTTATGGAGTACTTAAGGGCCATATACTGTTCTGTCTTTACATGTATTAACTCATTTAATCCTCACAGTCACCTATGAGGTAGGTTCTATTAATATTAGTATTGCCTTTTCACAGATGAGGGCAGTGGAACAGAGAGGCTAAAGCAGCTTGCCCCAAGGCCACAGAAGTAATACGAGGTAGAACTAGGATTCAAACATAGCTGACTCCAGACCTGTACTCTTAACTCACTACTTAGGTTCGAAGACTTATATCATGTTTTTCAGTTAATCACTGTGTATTTTATCACTTGCTACTTGAACATATACTTCCCATAAAAGTGTAAAATACTGCCACTGCTCTAAAGCTGTTGGTCTTATTGATAGATGCACCAAGCTTTTTCATATAGAAAATAAGTTACTACATGTCTCAGCTGGCTGGTGTGGCTCAGTGAAGTGTCATCCCTTGCACCAAAAAGTGGACCATTTTGATTCCTAGTCAGGGCACATACTCAGGTTGCTGGTTCGGTCCTAGTCAAGATACACAGGGGAGGCAACCAATCCATATTTCTCTCTGACATTGATGTTTCTCTCTCTCTCTCCCCCCTCCCTTCCTCTCTCTCTAAAATCAATTAAAAAACATAAAAATTAGTTTTTGAGGTCAGTTTAGATCAGGTAAACTTGACAAGTGCATTGTTATGACTTGAAAAAGAGCTATAGTTTATTTACTTTGCACATCTATAGAAGTTCATTATATAGTTGTAAAATTGATTAAATGATAATTTTATGATTAAAAATTTTAGATATCATTATGTTGAATGCTCTAATTTTACAGATGAAAAGATAATACCAAGAAAGTAGAGCTAGCCCTAGGGGTTTGGCTCAGTGGATAGAGGGTTGGTCTGCGGACCCAGGTTCAAATCCGGCCCAGGGCACATGCCTGGGTTGTGGGCTCCATCCCCCCCAATAGGGGCATGCAGGAGGCAGCCAATCAATGATTCTCTCTCATTGATGGTTCTCTCTCTCTATTCTTCTCCCTTCCTCTCTGAAATCAATAAAAATAAATAAAAAGAAAGTGGACATTTCTGTTCTAAAACTGTATTAGGGAAAACCTACCTAAGTTAGTAAAAGGGGAGAATTTATTCTAAGAATGTAAGGATTTCTTTCACAACCCAAAGGCAGAAATAGAGCTAGGCCTAGGAACTTTAAAAATTAAGGTGTGTGTTGGGGAGCATTCCCTATCCTCTCAACTTTATTCTGAGTTGACCGTTTTTTTTTGTATTAAACATTATTTTATTAACTCAGCAAAACTAACAGCGCAAGTTTTAAAATCGGCAGTCTCCCTTCCAGTGCCCCCCCCTCACACGCGCGCGCGCAGACGCACACACGTACACTCCCCAACCTAATGATAGTTTCACATATATTTTAACTTTATGATGGTGCAAAAGTGATATCCCGAGATCTTGGTTTCTAATGCCATCCATAGAGCTCTTTGAAAAGAAACCTGATTCTAAGACTGTGTTCCTAGATTGCTTTCCTTTTCTTTGTCTCCGCCATCTTGTGCGTCCGCCTTGTGCGTCCTCTGGCGTCACCTGCGTCCCCCTTGTGCGTCCGCTGACGTCACCTGCGTCCCCCATCTTCGCCTGCGTCCCCCATCTTCGCCTGCGTCCGCCATCTTGTGCTTCTGTCCTTTGGTGCTTAGCCCAGCTTCTGCGGAGCCTGTCGCTGGGGAGACACCCATCACTAACCTAGGTGACCACGACATTGCCCCCTTCATCCTCTGTGGTGAGTCCGGTCTGCAGAACCCATGACTCAATCCCAGAGGAGAAGACCCTAGAGCGCGGGAGTGCGCCGTGCGCGGTGCGGGGTGCGCGGTGAGGGGGGACATAACTCTATGATACTCGGGCCACGTGGCAGCAGAAGTTCCAGTTCCAGTTAGACACAGTGCATGCCTTTCTCTTTTTCCTTTAATTTCTCTCTTCTAAATCTTTGACGAAAGAGTGTTCATCTTGATTCATTTTCCCCACCTGGTCAGGGTTGGATCACAGGGTGGAAACCTGTCTGCTGGGAACCCTCGGTCGGTGGGCTGTGGGTGCCCAGAGGAGAGTGGGTACTGAGTTTACATATTTAGGATAAAATTTTGACTCACAGATTACCAATCCTCCCCTCTTTTTTTTTTTTTGCTTCTTTGCCGTATGATGTTTCCATCATAGTGTATCTGGAACCTAGATTTTTTTTTTTTTTTTGAGAAAGCATAATCTGCCGCTCTCAAGATCGCACCTGAGGATATATTTTATTATTGATTTTAGAGAGAAAGGAAAGGAGATAGAAACATAGATGAAAGAGAAACATGGATGGGTTACTTCCTGTACACACCCTGACCGGGGATCAAACCTGCAACCTAGCCCTAGCTGCTTTGGCTCAGTGGCTAGAGCACCGGCCTGTGGAGCGAAGGGTCCCAGGATCGATTCTGGTCAGGGGTTGCGGGCTCAGTCCCTAGCAGGGGCGTGCAGGAGGCAGTAGATCAATGATTCTCTCTCCCTTTCCCTTCCTCTCTGAAATCAATAAAAATAAAATAATTAAAAAAACAATAAACACCCTGCAACCTAGGTATGTGCCCTGATGGGAATTAAACCGGCAACTTTTTGGTGTATGGGACAATGCTCCAACCGAGCCACCCGCTGCATAGTATCTCTTTTTAAAAATTTCCTTTAGATGGAACTTTTTTTCAGAAAGGTGAATATTAGCTGTTTGAGACCTTATAAGATGATAATAATTGTTGAATAGAGAGTTACTTTGACAAGAAGTGAAATATATGGTTTTAAGCACTGTTGAAATAGATTAATGAAACACAAAGCAGTCTACTCTTAAATCTCCATTAAATGTGACCAATACATCTTGATGAGTCAGAGTAATAATTGGTATCCATAATGATGCTGAGAAAGATAATGAAATATTAAACTTTTCATCCAGTTTAATTTCTTTATTCTAATTATTTTGGAAATTGATAATCAGTGTGATGTTGATAGCCAGAATGTGTGATTATTCAGACACTACCTTTTTTTCCTGGTACTCATTTGTGTGCAATGCCTCATATCACTTAGAAAATTCTAAGCTCATTAAATTTTATCTTTAAAAACGGTTTTGGGGGGAAAGTCCCATAGTTTACTTTAATCTTTAGTGTGTTAGTAAAGTAGTTCTCCGAAGGGTCTAAAATATTTCATACTATTTTCCAAATTATAGATAGCTCTCTTGTGCTTTACTTTTCCAGAATGAAAGTATATAGCTTTTGGATTAATGAAGTACTAATAAAAATTTTGATATTCTATCTTGTGAATACTTTGCTGTCTTAAGTAAGTGAACATATGATGTGGTACAATCCATAAGACTTCAAGGTAACTTAGAGACAAATGGGGACAAAGAGGCACCTAGAATGCCTCTTGATAAGATGGGAAATACAAAAGAACTGGTTGGGGGAAGATATACTTATGATTCTGTTTAGAAATGATTTTGAGATCCCTGTGGGGATCCAGAAGTGACAGGCGATCTGCTATCTAGAGTACTGGTATGAGGATGGAGATTGTCAAGATAATAGTAAAGAAAGGTATTAGTGAAAGCTATGGGTTTAGGTGAGATCACGTAGGGAGACAGTGCTTAGATGAGATGAAAAAAAAAGGTGCAAGCCCTAGCTGGTTTCGCTCAGTGGATAGAGCCTGTGTACTGAAAGTTCCCAGGTTCGATTCTGGTTAAGGGCACATGCCCGGGTTGTGGGCTCAATCCCCAGTGTGGGGCATGCAGGAAGCCGACGACCGATGATTCTCTCTCATCATGGATGTTTCTCTCTCTCTCTCTCTCTCTCTCTCTCTCTCTCTCTCTCCTTTCTCTCTGAAATCAACAAAAATATATTTAAAGAAAAAGAAAAAAGAAAAGCTGCAAGAACAGAATCCTAGGGAACACCAGTGATTAAGGAGTAGCTCAAGGAACATGAACTTAGAAAAGACAGAAATAAGCAGCCCAAGAATAGGAAAAGAATCAGGAAAATAGTGTCAGGCCAGTGTGCTCAGTGGTTAAGCATTAACCTATATACCAAGAAGTCACTGGTTCAGATTCCCTGTCAGGACACATGCCCAGGTTGCAGGCTTGATCGCCATATGGGGAGGAGGGGTAGCATGCAGGAGGCAGCCCATCAGTGTTTCTCTCATCAGTGTTTCTATCACTTCCTCTCCCTTCCTCTCTCTAAAAAGTCAATTATAACATTTAAAAAAATAGTGTCATGAAGCCGAGTGATGAGCTATGCTATGTTGCAGAAGGTTTCTGAGATAATAGGGACTGGGATATAACTACTGAATTTGGCAATTAAGGATTTTTTTTAGATAAAAAAAATGGACTTTTACAAAAACAATAATACACTTTCATTGCAGATAGATTAAAAAACAAATTAGCGCCCTGACTGGTTTGGCTCTGTGGATAGAGCATTTTTGGCTTAGTGGATAGAGCGTCGGCCTGCGGACTGAAGGGTCCCAGGTTCGACCCCGGTCAAGGGCATGTACCTTGGTTTCGTGCACATCCCCAGTAAGGGGTGTGCAGGAGGCAGCTGATCGATGTTTCTCTCCCATCGATGTTTCTAACTCTCTATCCCTCTCCCTTCCTCTCTGTAAAAAAGTCAATAAAGTATATTTACAAAAAACCAAATTAGCGAAAAGAGGGGGAAAAGGTAAAACTTCCTGATACTCTTCTATCCCAAGATAACCATTTTTAAAAAACGGGATTTAAAAAAAAATCCTCACCCAAGGATATTTTTCTATTGATTTTTAAGAGAGAGTGGAAGAGAGAGGGAAAGACAGAAACATCAGTGTGAAAGAAACACATCGATTGGTTGCCTCCTGCAAGTGCCTTGATCAGGGCCTGGGCTGGGGAGGAGCTTGCAACCAAGGTTTGTGCCCTTGACCTGAATTGAACCCAAAACCCTTTGGTCTGCAGGCCGATGCTCTATCCACTGAGCCAATCCAGTTAGGGCCAAGGTAACTATTTTTTAACCATTTGTGTATATGATTCTTTCAGCC
>NW_005355666.1:332623-370942 GCF_000412655.1 Myotis brandtii | reverse complement strand
ATTTTTTACAGAGAGGAAGGGAGAGGAATAGAGAGTTAGAAACATCGATGAGAGAGAAACATTGATCAGCTGCCTCCTGCATACCTCCTACTGGGGATGTGCCTGCAACCAACGTACATGCCCTTGACCGGAATCGAACCTGGGATGCTTCAGTTCGCAAGCCGATGCTCTATCCACTGAATCAAACCCGTCAGGGCCAGACTTTTGTTTGTTAACGGTTGTGTTTTTTTTTTTTAGATGACACCAGACTGGGATAACTACTGAATACATGGACTAATATGTTAAGTTAAATACAGGGTGTCATAGACAACATTTTTTTGTAGATCACCTTTTTAATTGGACATGGAAGAGTAATTCAAACAGGATGAGACTGGGGGCTGGTGCATATTTACTGCGTAGACAACATATTGATGAAGCAACAGTAAAATCTAGTGATAGCCTATTCACAAGAATGGAGAAGTGTAGTGTTTTTAGCATGTCTGTGGAAGCTGCCTTTTCACTCTTGGCAACTGAAGGCTCTGCCAAATCCAGGGTACAGAGATGATTCCTGAAAGGCATATACCTCCGTATCTAACATTGTGCCTGGCATACAGAGAGGCTCTTTCTTTTAATAAATAAAGGGGGAAGCATTGATTGTAGAGTGGTGAGATTGGCAGTGATGGTTTCCCTCAAGAAGGAGGTAGAGCAGGTGATTGTAGAGGGTTCATGGTCCAAATAACCAATCAGGGAAAGGAAAGAGCTTGAGAAATTGAGTCTCATACTAGGAGGTCTAAGCTGGAAAAGGAGAAGGACAGAGGTAAAGTTTGGAGATGACTGAGCAAGTGAAGAGAGAAAGAGGTTAAGCCAGAGAGTTGGGAAGTTAACAGTTATGATTTCAGGTGTGGATCCCTTCTGGATTGTGGTGAGGTCCAACAGGTTTGGGAATAAGGTTTTAAAATGGAGGAAGGGGGGAGGTTGTAGGATGAAGTGTTCAGGGAGCTCTGATTCTAGGTATTTGGATGAATGATCTTATGTGAGCATTAAAGAGGTGTAGGAAATGACTCTTAGCCAGGTGCCAAAGTTGTCAGGAAATGTGGGGGAGAGATTGATCAGGATGTGAGTATCCTCCTATATAATAAGAGGCTAATACGTAAATTGTCCCCTCGGGAGTTCGACCACTTGCTATGATATGTGCCGACCACGAGGGGGTGTGGCGCAGAACGAAGGAAGGCCCCGATCGGCCCTGATTGTTGGCCAGGCCTAGGGACCCTACCCGTACACAAATTTCATGCACCAGGCCTCTAGTATGATAGATAAGTGACAAGGAGAAATAGATGATGGATTTTTTTATCTGAGTGAAAGGCCATGTTTTAGAAAAAGGACAGTAGAAAGATAAGAGAAGGTTTAGAAGATAGGTTTGTAAGCTATAGGAGAGCACTTTGTTCTATGAAGAATATAGAATAGTATTTTTCTTATTTAAATCATACTGCAGAGAAAACTTGATGTGACCAGTATGAGTCTATAGGGGAGTTTGTTTACACTGAAGCAAGGTTCCATTGGGCACAGTGGAAAGGGTTGAGAGGGAATTGGGATGGGAAGATGGGTCGTTGGGGAGGTGCTCAGAGCTGTGTGAGGATGAGAATTGAGAGGAGAGATGGTCTGGGTTGGGGTTCTGTGAAAAGGAGAAAATTACTTCATAAACAGTCTCTAATAGACTGACTTGGTTTATTTGGCTTTACTTAAGAGATCTATTTTAATTTCACTATCTTGGCTTCATTTCTGTGATATTTGAAAATGTGGTTTAATTTCCTTTTACATATTCATATTTTAAATATATAAGCAATGATACTTTTTAAAAGCCATGTTAATGAGGTAAGTAAAAAGGAGAAGTTAAACCTCAATAATTTTTGAACTCTCCTATCCAGGGACATCATTTTGGTATATAATCCTCTGGACTTTTTCTCATCTAAACATATACATGTGTATTTAATTTTTGAAAATATATTGTGTATATTGCAGTTGCCTGCTTTTTTCCACATAACAATACCTAATAAATATCCTTTGTCAGAATAGGTAGTTGTTGTAGTAATCCATTCTAGAACTGTACCATATTTATTTAATAATCTTGTTATTGGGCTTTTGAATACTATCCATTTTTTTATTATAAATAAGGCTAGAAAGAAAAACCTTGTGTGGACAACTTGGCATATTTATGTGAGTCCTTTGGGTACAGTTCTAGGAGTTTTCAAGGTCAACAGTGTACTTTTTTATTTAATTTCTTTTCTGTCTCTTTTTCTCATAATTTAATATTTGACTGAGACATCCTCTTTGTATTGTTAATCTGGGGACATGTTTAGATATATTTGGCGAGCAGTGTAAAAAAATCAATGAAATAGGCATATTATTGTTTGTAAGTTAACAATTTACCATTTTTGGTAGATATTTAATAAAATTTTTTCCCCAGGTAGGGAAGCCAAAAACATTAGCCTGCAAATCTTTAGGTTATCTTCTCCCAAAAGGCTTGTACATTTAGGACATAGACAGTGGAATTGAGATAATTATAAAAAATTGTTTAAGCTCTAAGTTAATAATGTCTTCAGAATGCATGGAAATGATTAACACAGTTTTCTTTGATTACTTTTTTTCCAGGTGATTCATGGCAGGGGAGATGGAAGGATTCTGTTCCTCCCTCCATGACACCAGTGTCTCTGCTGGGTTCAGAACACTGTATGAGGAGCGACTGCTGCTTGATGTCACTCTGGTTATTGATGACCATCAGTTCCATGCCCATAAAGCACTTTTGGCCACTCAGAGTGACTACTTCAGAATTATGTTTACTGCAGACATGCGGGAGCGTGATCAGGACAAAATTCACTTAAAAGGTCTAACTGCTACTGGTTTCAGCCACGTACTTCAGTTTATGTACTATGGAACTATAGAACTGAGTATGAATACCGTTCATGAGATTCTTCAGGCTGCCATGTATGTTCAACTTATAGAAGTGGTGAAGTTCTGCTGCTCTTTCCTGTTAGCGAAAATCTGCTTAGAAAACTGTGCCGAAATCATGAGACTCTTAGATGATTTCGGTGTGAACATCGAGGGAGTTAGGGAGAAGCTGGAATCCTTTCTGCTAGACAACTTTGTGCCACTCATGTCCAGGCCTGACTTCCTGTCTTATCTGAGTTTTGAGAAGCTCATGTCTTATTTGGATAATGATCATCTGAGCAGGTTCCCAGAGATAGAGCTGTATGAGGCTGTGCAGTCTTGGCTGCGGCATGATAGAAGACGTTGGAGACATACCGATACCATTATTCAGAACATCAGGTTTTGCTTGATGACCCCATCCAGTGTTTTTGAGAAGGTTAGTGCATTTGAAAGCAATAGATGGTACTCATTTAGTTAAGGCAGGATATTTTTATAGATAAGATTCCCAGGCTTGGTCAGGAGCCAAAAAGAGAATGAATAGTTGATAAGAATAGTTTGATGTCTAAGAAGTCTAATTTGTTTTAGCTTGTGCATTTAGGTTTTTAAAAACATTTTGTGGGTGAAAGAAGAACTAGGTAAGTAGTGGAGTGGTTTCATTTTAAAAGTTCTTTTAAAGTTGAAGCACAATTATTTAGCCCAAAATATTACAAGCTTGCTTTGGCTCTTCTTTCTTCACTAAGTAATGAACTCTGAATTGTGTGAGGCTAGTTCTCGATTTTCCCCAACGAATTCATCTCTTTATTGCATATTGCTATTTAAAAAATGTACGACTTCTTAACACATACATTTTTTTCTTTAGTTCTCTTTTTAAAAAATTTAAATAATACATGCTGAAATTAGAGTTGAGGAGTTTTTTAGTTCTGAATGATGCATTAATACAGTTTCATATTCCTCTAAAATGTAAGAAAACATAAAATAGCTCTAGAAAACCAGTAGGTTCTAGTGGCGATTTCTGTCCCCTACTCTTACTTAGTTCTGTTTTCCCCTGTTTCACTGTGCATGCTAACTACATTTAACCATGAAAATTATATTTATATCTGAAACCATTGTTTCTACATGTCTAAACAAATAGATCATAAATTCTTTATCTATATTGATCAAACTGTGCACTTTTTACCATGTAATAGTTTTGCTATCGTAAAAATAGTTTTTCTCCAAAGCAGCCTTGGCCTTGTTGCATGTAAGCATTTTTCATTTTTATATCAGAGTCTCACTTGTGATCTTTTCTTGCCCAAAGGAGAGAAAGCAGTTTCAGTAATTGCTTAACTTAATTGGTTTCTAATCACATGGTTACCTCTGGGGCTCTGTTTATCTTGCATCTTTTCTTCTTTCTAGAAAGCATTTGTAAAGCTTTGGTCGACACCCTTCATGTTAAATAGTTCTTAAGCTTTAGTTACCAAACCTGGTGATAAAAATACAATATTGCAAAAGAAGGCCGTATATACCATTTGAAAAATAAACAGATTTGCGCCTTCGAATAATAGCAGCCTGGCATATTCTTTTCCCTTTGAAATAGCATTAACTTATACTTTTATTTTTTCTACATGAAAGAGAATGGAGAGTAAATGAATATTTATACTTTAATAAAGAATTCAGTTCTCTGGGATTTTATTACCTTTATTCTTAGAACGTACTAAGGCAGAAATAATTGAAACTAAATATATTTCTTAATTATTTTTGTTCAGTGATAATCATAGTACACCATCTATGTAAAGCTTTTGTCTCTGTTTTGATTTTTTTCCTTCTGTTTTTATTCCTCTCTTTCCCGGGGGGAATCTTGTTTTGTCTTTATACATTAAATACAAATGCTTTTCCACTTCTACAACAGAGAAAAACCCTCCAACTAGATGGAAGTACCTGTGAAATAGAAAATAAAGTTTCCCCTCTTGTGAGACAATATGATGGATAATTGATAGCAGTAAGTGATTTTTAAGTGCCAAGCTACAGAACCTTTTTATATCCCAATTATCAGTTCAAGCTGGTCAATAGTGACAGTGGCTGCAAGTTAATAACATCAGATAGTTTTGTAAATCATATAAAATATCAGTTGTACCTTCTGATGGATTGTTTGCATAGGAGGTAGTTATTATCCATTGGCCAGGTATTGGGAATCTCATCAGAACGAAAATGTTGTAAGGCTTCTTTCTTTCTTTTTTTTTTTTTAAATTGTTTTTTTTTTAATATATTTTATTGATTTTTTACAGAGAGGAAGGGAGAGAGATAGAGAGTTAGAAACATCGATGAGAGAGAAACACCGATCAGCTGCCTCCTGCACATCTCCCACTGGGGACGTGCCCGCAACCCAGGTACATGCCCTTGACCGGAATCGAACCCGGGACCTTTCAGTCCACAGGCCGACGCTCTATCCACTGAGCCAAACCGGTTTCGGCAAGGCTTCTTTCTTGAGTTGATTTCTTAGGAAAACTAAATAAGGCTCTGGCCACTGAGAAATCTTCATTTTATTTTAATAATACTGGTAAGATAAATGGAAGGTAGTTAGTGATTCTTGTCTTAGTGTATGAGTTAATGTTTATCAAAAGAATCTATGGCTTTCAAAATGTTGCTAAACACTAAGTAAGCTAGATTTGAGACTTTATCTCTAGTAATAAAACTTCAGAAATCAAACTAAACTGGAAAATTTGGTTAGGAAGTAAGAATTTGGACTATTTCACACAATTATACAGGGTGGGGCAAAAGTAGGTTTATAGTTGTGAGTACACGAAACACTAGAGTTTATTCTTGTATTATTAATTATTTTATTGTTTTCCATATGAACAGCTGTAAACGTACTTTTGCCCAACCCTGTATTTTGAGCTTGAAAATTGGGTCTATTTTCCCTGTGCTTAGCAACTGCAGGTTTCAAACAAGGCTGTTTTAATATCCATTATAATGCCAGAAAGGGCACAGAAATAAAGACATGTTACAACTGTGCTGGTTCTTTTTTAGTATGAGAAACTATGTGAGGAAATGCATAGACAGTTTTGATTTGTAGTTTTATCCTATTTGCTGAAATTTAGAAAAATGGAATATTGATATGTACTTTTTACATTTAGGTTTAAATTTTTTAAAGCTTTGTATTATGAGACTTTCTAAGCATATGAAAAAGCTGAAAGAATAGTAAAATGATCACTTGTAAACATATCTTGTAGGTTAATAGTTGTTACTGTTCTACCACATTGACTTTAGCTACCTAGCTAGGCTTATCATATTTGCCTTACATAGATTTGTTTTGCTGAATCTCTGAAAATAAGTTACAAACATCATGACATCTTATTCCTAAATACTTAATGTGCTGCTCCTCTGAATAAGGACTTTTTTTCTACCTAAGTTCAATGCCATTCCACTAGGAAAATTCACAGTAAGACCGTACTATCATCTAATAGCTAGTCCATTATCAAATTTTCCCAGTTGTCCCCCAGTTGCCCTAGAATCTAGTCATGGTTTATGCATTGCTGTTTGTTATCATGTCTGTCTAATATTTTTTAATCTAAAAGAGTCCACCTCCTTTTTTTTAGTTAATCCTCACCTGAGGATATTTTCCATTGATTTTTAGAGAGAGTGGAAGGGAGAGGGAGAGAGAGAAAGAGAGACACTACACATCAATTGGTTGCCTCCCACATGAACCCCGACCAGGGCCAGGGCTTGAGCCTGCAACTGAGGTACATGCCCTTGACCGGAATCAAACCTGGGACCCTCCAGTCCCAGGCCAATGCTCTATCCGCTGAGTCAAACCGGCTAGAGCACTTTTTTTTTTACGATAAATCACTGATTGTCTTAGTGTGTTCCAAATTCTGGATTTATCAGATTATTTTCTTGTGTAGGTGTTAATTTAGTTCCTCTATTATATTTCTTGTTAACACATCTCCGTTTTAGCACCATTTTTTTTTTCAGGAACAATTACAGGAAAATACTGCAATGCCAGAGTTAGTCTTGGAAAACCATTTAACAACTCTGACCAAACTTGGAATATATCGCTCTTTTTTATATTAGGAGGCTAACTAGTCCAATCCTATGACTAAAATTATCAAAATTTTATTTACACTATTCTGTGTTTCGTTTAGATTCATAAAATTTCCCTCCCCTTTTAAAAAATTTAGAGCTGTTCCATTTAATTTATTGGGGGTAAAGCTAACTAAAGAGTTAAAATTAAGATTATTCTTATATAAAAATTAGTGTATATCTATGACTCTAGGACTGTACTGTTCAATATGATTGCTGCTTGTGGCTATTGAATAGTTGAAATTTGACAAGTCTGAATTGAGATTTTAAAGACTACAGTGACAAAACAGATGTATATTACCTTATTCGTAATTTTTATATTGGTTACATGTCCAAATGATATATTGGGTCAAATAAAATATATTAAAATCAGTTTCATCTTTTTTATGTTGTTAATCCTCACCTGGGGATATTTTTTCCATTGACTTTTTAAAAAAAATATATTTTATTGATTTTTTTTTTTTTTTACAGAGATGAAGGGAGAGGGATAGAGAGAGAAACATCAATCAGCTGCTTCCTGCACACCCCCTACTGGGGATGTGCCTGCAACCAAGGTACATGCCCTTGACCAGAATCAAACCTGGGACCCTTCAGTCTGCAGGCCGATGTTCTATCCACTGAGCCAAATCGGTTAGGGCTCCATTGATTTTTTTTTTTAAAGGAATCTGAAATTTATTTTTTATTTTTGAGTTAATCCTCACTTGAGGATATTTTTCCATTGATTTTTAGGGAGAGTGGAAGAGAGAGGGAAAGAGAGAGAAACATCAATGTGAGAGAAACACATAGATTGGTTGCCTCCTGCAGGAACCCTGATCAGGGGGTCAGGGCCGGACAGGAGCCTGCAACCAAGACACATGCCTTGATTGGAATTGAACCAGGGACCCTTTGTTCCACAGGCCGACACTCTATCCACTGAACCAAACCGGCTCGGGCTTTTTCCATTGATTTTTTTTAGGAGAGTGGAAGGGAGGGATGGGGGGAGAGGGAGAGAGAAACACCAATGTGAGAGAGACATCAATTGGTTACATCCCACACATACCCCAACCTTTCAGTGTGAGGGCTGACACTAACCATTGAGTCATGCCAGCCAGGGCCAGGCTATCTCCATTTTATAAATAAGAAAATGAGCTCCAAAAGGATAGGAATCTTATCCCAGAACAAGTGGCGCTTCCCAGACTGAAACCCAAGTCTGTTTCTCTGGGTCCAAGGATTTCCGATTATAGCTGCCAGAGGTGCAAGAAGCATACAGTTAATTAATCCTGTGGTCCAGCTTGGGTTGTTTTAGAAGTTGTTATGGAGTTGTGAAAATTCAAAGGTATTTGCATGAACAAAACATAGCCTAAGAAATTTAATGGTACTGAAAAAAGTAAAAGACATGGGAAAAGTTCTGAAAGCACAATTCTGTGCTTTTCACTGTATAATCAAAAAAAGCTGTAAGTAAATGTAAGGATCATGTCCTTTTGACGTAGTTGCTTAAGAGCTCTTATAGCCGAAACCGGTTTGGCTCAGTGGATAGAGCGTTGGCCTGCGGACTGAAGGGTCCCAGGTTCGATTCCGGTCAGGGGCATGTACCTGGGTTGCGGGCACATCCCCAGTAGGAGGTGTGCGGGAGGCAGCTGATGGATGTTTCTCTCTCATCCATGTTTCTAACTCTCTATCTCTCTCCCTTCCTCTCTGTAAAAAATCAATAAAATATATTTTTTAAAAAAAGAGCTCTTATGATTAATTTTATTGGTAGTGGATTCCCAGTTTTAAATCTAGACATCAATGTCAGTTTTTACATATGCAAATGTCTGGCATGTATTTTTGCTAGTTCCAACAGAGGTCTTTGCCTCTGTTAACACAGACAATTCTAGATTAAGAGAGACATCATAACCAAATGCGCTCTACAAACTTTGATTAAATCCTTAAAAAAATGGCTAAAAAAAGACATTTTGGGACAGCTGAGAAAATCAGAAAATGGGGTGGCTATTACATGACATTAAGGAATGACTTAATTTTTAAAAAATATCTTTTTATTGATTTCAGAGAGGAAGGGGGAGGGAGAGAGAGAGAAACATCAATGATGCGAGAGAATCATTGATTGGCTGCCTCCTGCACACCCCCACTGGGGATCAAGCCCACAACCTGAGCATGTACCCTTACTGGGAATCGAACTGTGACCTGGTTCATAGGTCGACATGCAACCACAGAGCCACACTGGCTGGGTGGAATGACTTAATTTTAACAATTATATTATGGTTAAGCAGAGAATACCCCTCACTCTTGGGAGATGAGATGCTTGCTGAAGTAGTTAGGAATGAAGCATTATAATGTCTACAACTTTGTTTGAAATGGTTTATACACCCTCGACCTATCTAGCTAGCTAAAGCCAATATGGCAGAATAATAACTATTAACCTACAAGATGTTTACAAGTGATCATCGTATTATTCTTTCTGTTTAGGAAATCTCATAATAAAGTTTTTAAAAATTTAAAGCTAAAAGTAAAAAGTGTATATTAATATTCTGCCTTTCATGTGTAAATGTGTAGAGTGCTCTTATTTTTCTACCTTTGACTTGCATTGCTCCAGGTTCACGGGTTCCTGAAGAGTGCTGGTAATCTAGGGTGTTGACTGCTATTAGATCCCCTGGGAAAGAGATTATTTCATAGTGTATTATGCAGGCAGGAACCTATTGAAAATGGGAGTTTAAAAATTCAATCATATTTGGTTATTTTCCTTTTAAATAAAAAGGAGATGAAAACAAAAGCATAGAATTGGAAATTAACTATGAAATTAAAGGAAAGGAAGATATGGAATGGGAATAGCTATACTGACTTTTAAAAAGAGAAAACCTTTTTTTTAAATTGATTTTTTACAGAGAGGAAGGGAGAGGGATAGAGAGTTAGAAACAACGATGAGAGAGAAACATCAATCAGCTTCCTCCTGCACACTCCCTACTGAGGATGTACCCGCAGCCAAGGTACATGCCCTTAACCGGAATCGAACCTGGGACCCTTCAGTCGGCAGGCCAACGCTCTATCCATTGAGCCAAACCGGTTAGGGTGAGAAAATCTTTTTTAATAAATTGGATAAAAAAGAGAAAAGAAATGATAACCAGAAATAAAAAAGGAAGGATCAGAGAAGTCAGAAAAATGGAGAAAAGTTTAGGAGCAGGAAAGAAGCCCCGAAAAAATACTAAGATTTTAGGCTTTAAAGTTTTAATTCTCATACTAAAAATTTACTCAGAAAATGTTACAAATGTCATAAGTAAGCCTTCATTCAGAAGCTTTATTTTTAATTTTTAAAATTTTCTTAATACCATCTACCTTTTACTTATTTATTTATTTTTTTGTTAATCCTCACCCGAGGATATTTTTCCATTGATTTTAAGAGAGAGGGAAAGACAGGGCCAGACCAGGGCCTGCCTGCAACCAAGGTACGTGCCCTTGACCAGAATCGAACCCGGAACCCTTTGGTCCACAGGCCGGCACTCTATCCACTGAGCCAAACTGGCAGGGCCAGAAGTTAGTTTTAGATTAAACCTTTGTTTTGGCTATCTTTCTGCCCTACCATATTTATAGATAAAATATTTACATGATTGAGACTATTTCCATAAATAGAAAAATTCCTCCTAAGGTATAAATTCTAAAACTTAGTTGTACTACCTAAATATTAGTATAATCAGATAATAAGGTAGTCTTAAGTTTTTTTAAATTACATTATTTTCTACCTTTTAGGGTTGTGCACTTATTTAATTTCCAGTGGTGCTCTATTATCATTGCACCAAAATTGGAAGGAACTTAGACTTTTTAAGAACATTTAAAAATTTTATTAATTTTTTAAATATCTTTTTATTGATTTCAGAGAAGAAGGGAGAGAGAAAGATAGAAACATCAATGATGAGAGAGAAGCATCAATCGGCTGCCTCCTGCAGGCTTCACACTGGGGATTGAGTGCGCAACCTGGGCATGTGCCCTGACCAGGAATTGAACCTTGGGGTTCTTAGATCGATGCAAACCATTGAGCAACACTGGCCAGGCTAAGCACATTTATTTTTGAATTAAATAGTTTTCACTTTATAGGAAAGTTGAAAGTCTAGAGAATTAACCAGATTGTGCTGAAACCTATGAGAACACTAGAGGCCCGGTGCACAGATTTGTGCACCGATGGGGTCCCTCAGCCTGGCCTGCGGGGATCAGGCCAAAACTGGCTCTCCCGAGGGGGTCCTGGATTGCGAGAGGGTGGTTCTTGAGTGACACCCTTTGGAATCGGGCTCCCTCCTCTCTGGTTCCAGGTGTGTCACCCAAGAACCATGCTGCCAAGTTACCGCAGCTCCGCAACTCTGTGTCGAGCGTCTGCCCCGTGGTGGTCAATGCACATCATAGCTACCAGTTGGAGCACCTGCCCCCTGGTGGTCATTGTGTGTCATAGCTACCGGTCAGATGGTCATACGGTTGGACAGTTGCTTAGGCTTTTAGATAGATAGATAGATAGATAGATAGATAGATAGATAGATAGATAGATTTGATAGATTCGATAGATTAGATAGATTGATTGATTGATTATCCTGATGGGTTGCCCCCATTTACTCTGGTCGCTTGACTTCTAAAGTTTTTAGACTCTGGCCTATTAGGAGAAGAGAGGATGGGTAAGCCCTTGTTAAAATTTGACTCTACCATTTGGTATTTGACTACAATTAGAGTACTACTGAGAGGATTTGTACTTAGCAGGAACTGATTTTTTTATAACCTTGTCCCTGGTCATTAACTCTGTTTTTCAGAGCAAACGGATTAATTTAAAGCAATTTACACCTAACTTTTTTGTGCTTCAGTTCTGAACATGGTTTTATAAATAGACTTCTAATAACAGGTAGATGCTTTCATCATACAACATATAAAGACTGCTCCACATTTTACTGAGTATTAAAATTCTATCAAATGTAGCTGTAGTTCCCAAAGATCTCATTTGCTTTACCACTAAAGCCCCATGATAGTAACTTCGTTGTTTCTGGATATTTCTTTTCAGAAGATTGGATTATGGAGAAGGGGTGATAAAACCACCAGTGCCCAGTCTTCCATATGACACCTTATACATTTCAAAAATTAGGTTAGTATTTTTGGAGTAGGAAGGGCCAAAGAGGTATCTGTTCATGCAACTGATTCCTTTCATAAAGGGAAATATCTAAACTGGATATTTGTTCACAGCCTAAGACCTGGGATCTTTTAAAAATGTTTTTAATTTTTTTAAAATATTTTTTTATTGATTTTTAGAGAGAAGAAGGGAAAGGGATAGAGAAAGAAAAACATTGATGAGAAACATCATCGATTGTCTGCCTCCTGCACAGATGGCTCCTAGTGGGGATGGAGCCTGCAACCCAGGCATGTGCCCTGACCAGGAATCCTGTTTCTGGGGCAATGCCCAACCACTGAGCAACACTGGCCCGACAGATTATGTAACATTTTGACAGTGAAGGTAGAGACATGGAATTTTTGCTCAGTGGTAATGGCTAGTTACTATTTCTTTGACTTAATATGTATTTAAAAGAACCACACTTAAAATTAATATCTCAAATTTTCTCTGATTACATGCATATGTGCATATGCAGAATTACATTAAACTAAAAGAAGATTAAAGGAGGAAATGACCAATTTAAAATTGTCAGATCCGTTTTTAAGACATGTGCTTTCATTTTGTATTCAGAATAAGACAAAATGCTTTCTGTAATAGTTTTAAGGTATCAAAGCAAGAAAAATGATAAATAATGAATATATTCTTTCCAAGGTTCTAAACAAGACAACTTTTTTAATCCTATGAAAGGATAAGAAAAGTAGTTCAGAACATGAAAGAAATGTCATTCTTTCCATATCTTTCTTTTGAGAGCACCTGATATATAGATAGTTTAACTGTTATATGAGGAGTGAACAATGGCAGAAATGCTTTCTCTATGAAAAAATGAGCCACATGTTCCTTGTTGGATAGCTCCTTTTATTAATGCATTTTGAATGATTCCATTCACATAGAAGGTTTTTAGCCCTCCCATCTTTTGTTATGAAGCAGAGAATATCTGTAATTATTTTGTGCAGAATTATCAGGGAGGCATTAATTCTATGTCTTTATAATGAAAGAAGAAACTAGTTATGCTTATTGACATTGTGTGGTTTTAGAGGAAAGTTGCAGCAATACATAGCCCTGGGAAAAGGACAAGATAGATCTAGAACTTTTGGCCTTGTTGGGGAGAAGTAGGTGCTAAATTCCTTTGCTTAGGTTTTTTTATGGTATAAGCAGCTATCTCAAATGGCACAACTTCCTTTATCAGAGGCTTAGAGCTAGAACAGACTGGATACAGATATGTAGCTTCAGTTTGGACATTAAGATAGAGATGAAGTAAATCTTGGAAACTCTTTGGATTCCAAGTTTCAAAGGAGCACATCGAATGAGTGGATAAGAGGAAAAGGGACCAGAAGATTGGGTATAAAATGAGAGAGGAAACTAACTCTGAGAAGCAGTTAAACTGACCCAGTTTGATGGGATCTGCAAGACCCTGGAGTTGGAAGGTGGAAGGCCATTACAGGCCATTCTCCTAGATCTCATGTGACACTGGAATCCCTCTTCAGTGCTAATATGTGGTCACACTTGGACTACCTCCAGTGGCAGGATGCTCACTGACTCTGGAGGTAGACAGTCCCTGACTTGAGAAAATATGTACCCATACTTTTTATTAATGTAGCCCTTGTAGAAAAGCTAAACACAGACCTACATGGAATCTAAAAAGGGCAAGTCCCCAGCAGCTCACTGATGAATGTTATTCACGTATACATGTTTTCCCCTCCATATACTGGGAACTGTGTGAAACAGTTCATTTTTTTTTTTGAGAATATTCTATATACTTAGCTGCAGTTTTTGTCATTTGACATTTTGAATGTCTGCATTAGTGCATATGGATTAGCCTAATTCTTTTTAATGACTACCACATATGGTACATATCAGAGTTTATTCAACTGATGTCTTTTTTAAAAATACTTTTTTTTATTGATTTCAGAGAGGAAGGGAGTGGGAAAGAGAGATAGAAACATCAATGATGAGAGAGAATTATTGATCGGCTGCCTCCGCCATGCCCTTTGCTGGGGATCAAGCCCGCAACCCGGGCATGTGCCCTGACCATGACCTCCTGGTTCATAGGTCAGTGCTCAACCACTGAGCCACACCGGCCTGGTCAACCAATGTCTTATTGATATATATTTGAGTTGTTCCCAGTTTTTGTGCTCTTAGAGATAATAATACAATGAACATTCATTATCTTAACAGTTCTAAGTACAAAGCTTTTTTTTTTTCTATTGGCCAAACATCCTCCTAACTTCTACTTATTGGTCCTAAAAACAGTTGCCATCTTCAGACATGGTCTGTTTTGCCGATGTCTAAAGTGTAGTGATGGAACTGAACACTGTTTTAATTGTGGTTTCACCCGAATGGAGAACATGGGATTGTCTATTATTTTATTATTTTTCTTAAATATGTTTTTATTGATTTCAGAGAGAGGAAGGGAGAGGGAAAGGGGGATAGAAGTGTCAATGTTGAGAGAGAATCATTGATTGGCTGCCCCCTGCACGCTTCTTACTGGGGATCCAGCCTGCAACCCAGGCATGTGCCCTGACTGGGAATTGAATCATGACCTCCTGGTTCATAAGTTGACACTCAACCACTGAGCCATACCGGCTGGACTGATTGTCTTTTTTTTTGTCCATGATTTTATTACCTCTTAAAGCTATCATGTCACACATTGTTAGTTCATGTTGAGGATAGAGTCAGGTAAATCTTTACATTTGGAGTTGGTGGATCCCTGGAGTATCTGCTAAAAGCTGTGGACTTACCACTTCACCCTACCCCCCAAATGCATTAAGACAATTATTGCTGCAGTTTCAGGTGGTTCCTGGGTCTTCAGTGTTTCTCATTTCTTTATGATTACTTTGCTGAAGTCATAGATTCTCTCATCCTCTGTCAGTGCTGTTACATAGTCAAAAATTAAACCAGAGTGCTCACTTTGGCAGCACATATACTAAAATTGGAACGATACAGAAAAGATTAGAATGGCCCCGTACAAGGATGACATGCAAATTCATGAAGCATTCCATATTTTTTAAAAAGAAAAAGAATTAAACCAGAAATGGTCAGTTTTGCATTTTTTAGTGAGTCTCCTAGTGTGTAGTGGTTTCTTATTTGCAAGTGCTATTTTTTTTTTTTAAACAATCCAGGATCAGCCTCAAGCTAACCATTCTGTAGTTGAGAAATCTGGCTTCTAGTCCTCTCCCATTCTTCACAATTTCGACACAGATTACAGAAAGCAATTAAGCAGCCTTATCTGTGAAGCCTCTCAGGATCCCAGGATGTGATTTGTGAGATCAAATGACTTGAACTCAGTGAGGATATCTAGCTGGTTTTACTTTTTTTTCTCAGCCATCTTGGATTTAAGTTTCTTCTTAGTCATTGTATTTGATCTTCAGATTGGAAAGAATAAAACATTCTTAGCTGAGAATGGAAATAAAATAGGAGTAATGTTGTCTTTGTTAATATTACATTAACCACCTCATCCAGGGGAGACTTCACTTTTTCCTCTACTTTTTACTTTAACCTCTAAATTACCTTTTATTCAATATCTGGCACTCTATACAGTCACAATTCATTCAGAGGCTTTAGCCTTGTTCACAATTTTCTTACAGCTCCATTCCACTAATACTTACTTTATGTGCCTATTTGTGTGTGTGTGTGTGTGTGTGTGTGTGTGTGTGTGTGTGTGTGTGTGTCTGCGTGTTTTTACCATCTGTTGTAAGTGGTTTTTTAACATCTGAATTCCAGAAAGCTCTGTGCAGCACATTAGATTTTTTAGATACTTTACTTTTTTCTTCCCCTCATGCAGTCAGCATCATGTTTTTGAGAACCTCCAAGCTTTTGAGAGCCTTTACACAGTTTCTGATCTTGGAATCGATCCTAATTTTTCTTTGAAAAACTTGAAATCTGCCTATCCAATATGTGCATCATTCCCTTTCCTTTCTTGTTCTCCAAACAACACGACTGCTGGCTGCTTTCTCTGAAGCTTCCTTCTACTGATATGTTACTAATCATGAATTACTGGTAAGGATTAGATCCAAAGTAACAGTTTCTCTCATTTCTCCTCTACTTTCTGAAAGATTGAATTTTTACACAGACGGGAAGCACATCAGCAGATGCATTGACTTAAGCTGAGTGACACTTCAACAGATGTACCCTGGTCAGTAAAAAAGCTAGTAACTGCTATTATTTTTTGTACAGTACCCTATGACAGACACCATACTAAGTCCTTTTCACTTATATTTTCTTGCTTATCTCCTTTCTTAGGGTTATGAGGTGTAGATACTATTGTTATCCAGTAATTCAGATGAAGAAATGGGCTTAAGGATGTTGAATTTCTCAAGATTGCACAGCTTGTGAGTGCCAAAGTCAGATATTTCCTAAATCAGTTTTTTTTTTAGTATTGTTAATCCTCACCCGAGGATTTTTTTCTATTGAGTTTTAGAATGGAAGGAAGCGGGAGCGATAGAGAAACATAGATTTGGGAGAGACACATCGATTGGTTGCCTCCTGCATGTGCCCTGACTGGGGCCAGGTATCGAGCCTGCATCCAAGGTACATGCCCTTGACTGGAATCAAACTCGTGACTCTTCAGTCCCCAGGACAACCGTCTAACCACTGAGAAAACTGGCTAGGGCCTAAATCAGACTCTTAATCACCATACTGGGCTGTTTGACGTGGTGCTTAATTACTATGCTGGACAAGATTCTTATACTTCAAAACCTGTGTAGCTCTCAGACCACTGGCTGTGCACAGTAGGCTCTTAAATATTTAATTGGAGGTTGTTTCTTGTTGATTTCCAGGGTGGTATTGCCGTTTAGCTCTTATAAATCAATAAGAAAAAATGAGAAAATGGGTGAGGCACACTATTAGTCAATTCATAGAAGAAATGAATGGAAAATGAAAAAACTATTCATTTTTATTAATCAAATCTTTTGATGATTTTAGGAGATCCATTTTTAAAATGCAAGACTCTTGGTGCTCTCCCTCTCTGGAGCAGCACCCTTGCCTCCCCCCCCGCCATTGATCCCCCCAGACGCATTACAAGTGTGTAACTTTGCCTTTGTCTTTCCCTCTTTTTCCTTTGTAACTTGTTTTCTTAGCCCATTTCTTCTGTGGCTCACTTTTACTACCTCTGTAACTTTCTAAATAAACTTTCTCTTATAATTTGAAAAAAAATGGCAAGACTCTCTCATTTTATATAAATATGATACAGCCTTTTTCTGCTTGGCTTTCAACTTATCACTTTCATAAAGTACTCCCTTGGGTGTTTCAGGCCAGTTTGATAATCTTTTATATCTAAAGTTCTGTAGCACTCACAGATGTGCTGTACAGCTTCATACCTGTCAACTGCCTCATTTACTTATTGGTAAATGTGTATTTGTTTTCGTTTCCCCAAATATTTTTCTAAGTTCTCTGTGGAAACAGACCACATCTTATCCTTTAAAAATTTTTTTCCCTTTATTGATTTTTAGAGAGGAAGGGAGAGATAGATAGAAACATCAATGAGAGAGAAACATCATTGATCGGCTGCCTGCTGCACAGCCCCTACTGGGGATCGAGCCTGCAACCTTGGCATGTGCCCTGAACCGGTGACCTCTTGGTTCATGGGTCGATGCTCAACCACTGAGCAATACCAGCCGGGCTTATTCTTATTTCTACCTGTAGCATTAGCACAATACTTAAAAGTGTGCTTTAGCCCTGACCTGTTTGGCTCAGTGGATAGGGCATCAGCCTGTGGACTGAAAGGTCCCAGGTTCGATTCCAGTCAAGGGAATGTTCCTTGGTTGTGGGCACATCCCCAGTGGGAGGTTGTGCAGGAGGCAGCTGATCGATGTTTCTAACTCTCTATCCGTCTCCCTCCTCTCTGTAAAAAATCAATAATATATATATATTTTTAAAAATGTGCTTTATAAAATCTTAGTAACCATCTTAATTAGGTAGTTTTAACTTCAAAAATAAAATGAAAAAAATTGACCTTTTCTTGTCAACTGAATTCTTTTCCCCTCTGTGGAAACAGTATGGAGTTTCCTTAACTGAATTCTTAACTATAATAGTTGGTGATACCAAGTCTTTATGTGAAAAACCTACTGAGAATTTTGTGTGTTTTTACTAACTCACTAATTTAATTCCCAAAATTTTTCAGTCATGGTGATTCTTATACTGTTTCTTGTGGTTAAGAAAACCATGGTCATATTTTTCTCTGCCGTGACACCTCTGTCTGTCCTTGTAGCCACGGGCCTGACATATAATGGTGATTAATACATTTTAGAGGAATTTAGGTTGTGCCTGGAAAGTAATTTGTTTACTTTTAAAAGCTTGGAAATGTGCATAGGTTATTACAACTATAGATTGCAAAAAACAAATGTGGTAAAAGCTTTAAAAAAGTTTGTGATCTTAACAGGAAAAGCAGTTTCAGTAAAGTAAGCCTAAAACCTTACACTAACCGTCTTAGTGGGCTTTGATGTTTTATGTGCCATTGATGTTCTTTCTTTTGGTTAAATTCTATTACTTTTTTCTTAGGTTAAGACATCAGAATTTTACAGATACTCTCGACAGCTGCGCTACGAAGTTGAACAAGCATTGAATTACTTTCAGAACATTCACCATCAGCCTTTGTTGGACATGAAATCAAGCCGCATCCGCTCTGCCAAACCCCAAACTACAGTATTCCGAGGAATGATTGGACATAGCATGGTTAACAGTAAAATACTCCTCTTAAAGAAGCCAAGAGTCTGGTGGGAACTAGAGGGCCCCCAAGTACCCCTGCGCCCGGACTGCCTTGCTATTATCAATAACTTCGTGTTCTTGTTGGGTGGGGAAGAACTGGGCCCAGATGGTGAATTCCATGCTTCTTCCAAAGTGTTCAGGTATGACCCCAGACACAACTCTTGGCTCCGGATGGCAGATATGTCTGTACCGCGTTCAGAATTTGCAGTTGGTGTTATTGGGAAGTTTATTTACGCTGTAGCAGGCAGAACCAGAGATGAGACTTTCTATTCAACTGAGAGATATGACATCATCAATGATAAATGGGAATTCGTGGATCCTTATCCAGTTAACAAATATGGACACGAGGGGACAGTGCTCAATAACAAGTTGTATATCACTGGTGGAATCACCTCATCATCCACCTCCAAGCAAGTGTGCGTCTTTGACCCCAGTAAAGAAGGGACCATAGAGCAACGGACCAGAAGAACTCAAGTTGTTACCAACTGCTGGGAGAACAAGAGCAAGATGAATTACGCAAGATGCTTTCACAAAATGATCTCTTATAATGGCAAGCTTTATGTCTTTGGTGGTGTCTGTGTGATCTTGAGGGCCTCTTTTGAATCTCAGGGCTGCCCTTCCACAGAAGTGTACAACCCAGAGACTGATCAGTGGACCATCTTGGCATCCATGCCAATTGGTAGAAGTGGCCATGGTGTGACTGTGCTGGACAAACAAATAATGGTTCTTGGAGGCCTTTGCTACAACGGTCATTACAGCGATTCCATTCTCACTTTTGATCCAGATGAAAACAAGTGGAAGGAAGATGAGTACCCGCGAATGCCCTGCAAGCTGGATGGTTTACAAGTGTGCAACCTGCATTTTCCAGAATATATACTGGACGAGGTCAGACGTTGTAACTAATGACATCTCTCTCACTTCAAAGCCAAACAAAAAATTTGTTTGTGACAGAGTAGTTAATTAAAAACATAAGAAAAACCTCACCAGTTTTACTATCAAAGCCATTGGTCTAATAGCATAAAAATTTTTCATTCTGTGCTAGCATCCGTTGTTTTCTTTTTTAGTGGCCTCAAACTCATGCAATAAGTTAGTTCTAAGCACTAGCTCTTGAAACTACTTCCTGAATCAGTTTAATAGAATGATACACTTATCTGGGAAGCTGATTTTATGCTTTAAACATTTCTCTCAGATGTCACTGTAGGAGTCATGCATCTTCTAAGAGAAGACCTGATAAGTGTCACTTGATGTTATTTCAGTTCCTATCTTGATCTGAAATCTTTTTGAACATTTATTTCAGTCCGTTAGACCTTTTGGTTTTATTGTTTAAGTTTAAAACTCTTGCCCTTTTTGCATGGCTTTTTGCTGAAAATGCAAAAATATAAATTTTCTACAAAGTTAACTTTTTATATTCAAAACACTATTTCTAAGCTGCCTTCTCTTATCTGCATTGTGTTAGTGAAAGCGTACTCATACGTGCATACATCTTATGAATATATAAGGCACATCCTCTTTTATGCGTGGTTAGTATTCTATATTTTTAAGCTAGTGCACTTGCACACACACAGTTTGCCATACTTGTTGAATTTTAGATGTAATGTCTTTTCATGTATTAACATTTTTAGAAAGTTAAAATAACTGGAGTCCTCATTTGGTGTCAAAATAGTCTATCTTCAGTCCATACTGATTCAGTAATATTTGAACTCCTCATATTCCTGAAACATGTATGGATTTATGGAAACTAACATTTTATATTTTATTTTCAAAAGTAAACGTTAGTGTTCTTATCGATGTATGTCTTCTTTTTGAACATGTTTTTCTTTGCAGTCTGTTTAACGTTGCCCTGTTTTTAGTGAGAATTGGAATGATATATGACAAGCCCTGGCCCTGCAGCTTGCAAGCACTTTTAAAGAGAATTTAGGTAATACCAGACTTCTAAATAAGGCCCCTTAAAAGTAAGTGCAACTTCCATTCTTTACATTTAGTAAGGCTGCTGCATCTGTTATTGAATGGAAAGTAGCAACTTGTGGAAAATTTGAGCTCAGTTTTTGACTTAGAGTTAAGGAATAGAATTATAATCTAACTGGTCATATCTATTTGTTTATTTAGTACAAAAAATTTAGCGGCACTGGGATATAAGCCCTCAGCTTTTGTTTTGTTTTCTGAAAGCTACTAGCATGAAGGACAGTAACCTCAAAGAGAATGGATGGAGAATAACTGTTAAAAAGCATTTATAGTAAGTGTTTTAGGATTAGCCGCACCTTTCAACTCGAAGGAAAAACAAATGGTTGAAAAAGTTAAGAAGAATAATCAGGGAATGGTTCATTCAGATTGATGCCATTTTTTCCCCCGAGTAGAGTCTCTAGCTGATACATACTAGATCTACACTGGCAAAACTTGCCAGATCTTAGGATATTGGTGCAATATTGCAATGCCTTCTGTATGGCTGTTGTATAAATTGTCTAGTTTCACTTTTTTTTGCTGCTGCCACCACTGAACATGAGATAGAAGAGTGAAGTCATGGAAATGTGAAGACTTTTCTTTTGTTTTGCAGTTAAATGAGACAACTATTATTTTAATACTCCAAAATTGGAGGTGTTTGGGTTTAAGAAACAGGTACAAAAGTAGTTTTTGAAAAAGAAAAACATTGGCATTGGTTTTAGAAGTCAAATTGCTGTTCTTTTGTATATGAGACTTAAATTTTTATTAGATGATTCTATCATTTGCTTTCTGTTTTTAAAAATGAAACTCGATACCATTTCCCATGGTAATATTTTCATTTAAAAAATCATTTCTAATTTGACTTTTGAAAACTAGGATTAGCTAAGTCATTTAATTCTTTTTCTAATATATTAGTTGGTTTAGTGTTTTGTATGTCTGCTGCTTGCTTTAAAGGAAATAACAATGTCTTCACCATTTTCCTCATTGTTGTCTTTTGCTGGAAAAGACTGAGACAGGGTACCCTTCATCAGGCTTTTTACACTCCAGTGGTGGTTCTCTTAATTGCTTAGATATGACTTCATAGCCCTAGTTAAGGTAAGATCTGGGCAAACAGTTGAAATTCTTGGTTTTCCATTCTAAAGTCAGAAGGCCAAGGTCAAAGCTCATGTTTTGGAAAATTTGTGAAATCGTAACTTGAAGTAACTCTGGGTTCAGCTTCACACTTAAGTCATGTCTGACCTGATGTTAGCTGTAATCAGTTTTAAGCTTTAAGAATAGTTGCTATTGCTTGGGTTCTTTATGAATGTATGAGAAAATTCTTCTGTTTATATGTAGAGCTAATTTAGGTTCTTTTAAATCCATGATAACTTACATTCCCTTTTCAAGTTATGGTTTAATTGCTGAAAGAGATTTATTTTTGTTATACTAAACTATGGAAAATTTTCATAGTTTTTTTTCAAGTTTATTTTTTGTGTGCTTCATTTGAAACCATTTTTGTTTGTATACATGGTATGTGTTCAAGATAGTAGTTCTTAAAAAATTCAGTAAGAGATTTGAAACTATTCAGTGTAACTGTTGTGATCTTTGTGTGTTATTTTTCACTTTACATTTTAAATGCCAGACTTTACAAAAATAGCTGATCTTCATTAGTTGCATCTTAATTAGAAATGTTTGTTCTCTTCCATGTCTTTGACCTAAGTTTTGACTTTAATCTGCTTAAAGAAAATTCTTGCACTACAACCTTTTCATAAAACTCAAGATTGTCTCATTGAAGGTTTTGTATTGGAAAAAATACTACTGGTTTTTTTTTTAAAGCAAAGCTTAATTAATAGAATTATTAGCTTTTGAGACAGCTTTCTCTGTGTCCTCATTACTCTGCTCTGTGTGAGTGTTACTATAATTTGTGAAATATTGACTGAGCCCTTCACTTATCTTTTCTAAAGCAGCACCTTTGGACACCTCATTCTGGGAAGCCTGCTCGAGTCATAGTAAAGGACACACATTTGTATGGGGAGAAGTAAAAATGGAGAGTTTTGTCTTAATTACAAGAAACTAAGCTTTAAAATATTTTATAACAAATTATTTGAGCTGCATAATCTAAACATGTCAAACGTTCAGTGGGACTATTTTTATATATGTATATGTGGTTGTAGGTCATAACATTTCAGTTTATAATATAAATTGTTATTTCAGTTTATAAGCTATCTCTCAAAAAAGGCTAGCTCTTTTGAGAATACATAATTTAAAGTTTTAGATTGAAGTGAAACACAACATAGATAATAGTGAAATTAGATATAATCGAGGGCTATATAGCAGTAAAACTGCTAGTGCCATTTTTTTGTTTGCCTATTATACATTTTTTGATTTTTTTTGTACTCAACATTTTTAGGGATCATACATTTGTTCGATTGGATTAGAGTTGGTTTGGGAATAAATATCTTCTAAAAAGAGATTTATCTTAAAAACACAAGTCCCAGGAAATTCGTTTATTGAGAGTTTATAAAGTCAAATATTCAATAGACATAGAACGGAGTAAGTAAACTCATGGAAGTCAGATCCTTTCAATATATCAGTATAACTTCAATATTACACGAGTAACACTAATGAGAATGCCATCAGCTTGGTTTGTTCCCCCTAATATTCTTGGATTTTCTTTTTACATCTTTGGGAACAATTGCATTAAAAAAAACTTATTAATCAGTATACTAGTAAGGATTAGGAGTTTGCTTTCTGAAGGAATGTTCCTGTGAGGTGGTTGGAGAGGTTATTTTCTACCTAACTTGTATATGCCCTATACCTTTTGGGCATATTTTGTCTATTAGAAAAATATTTTGACCTTTAGGTACATTTTGGGCCAACAGTCAAATAATCCTAGGACATTAAAAAAATCTTAGAATAATTTAAGGTTTGCCTTTTATACCTGTTTTGAAAGCCTTTACATTTTTGTCAGGTAATTTTTCCCAA
This sequence comes from Myotis brandtii, assembly GCF_000412655.1. Lineage (NCBI taxonomy): Eukaryota > Metazoa > Chordata > Mammalia > Chiroptera > Vespertilionidae > Myotis > Myotis brandtii. Next base: position 347,262 of record NW_005355666.1, on the reverse strand, counting down.
ACCGTGAATATAATCTATTCAAACATGTTTATGCTATCCATTCTGTTTTTAAATTGAAAAAAATGTTAAAAGTGTTTATGAAGAAAAGTTTAAATAAAATATTTTTCATCTTTAAAACATACTTCTTTATCTCTTATTATTTACTATCTTTAATCCATCACTGTCAGAGTCACTCATGACTTGTTAGCATTTCCATTTTGTTTTCCTTCAATGTGCCAAGGAAGTGCCACAAAAATGTGATCTCTACTGATGCTTTCAGCCACAGATTCAAATGAGAGCATTAGAGTGAATTATTTACACTTACATACTATGGAAATTTTGTAATGAAGCCAAGTAATTAAAGTTCCACTAACACAGAGTTTTGCAGAGTGGAAATAGAGAATTGAGAGAAAGCATTTGCAAGCCTCAAGCCTTAGTTTGGTAATTTTTAGGTTTCCCTTAGCATTTTTGATTCATTGTTCTTAAAGGCATTTCTAAAAATAGGAAATAGGCAGGAATGAATCTGCTATATCACAAGCACTTGGATTTACATAGGCCAGTGTGTTACTCCTTTAAAATGGACTCCTGAGACACCTCAGCAGGATTCCCTGGATCCTGGCCTCAAGCTACCTCTCCAGTCTCCCCCTCTGTCACTTCCTACATATACTCCCTTATGTTGTGATCTTTGTGTGTGAATTTCCAGCCTCAAATTACTTGCTTTCTTTCCCTTTCTCTGCTTCCAAAATGCACTTCTTTTTCAATGCCCAACTCAAATGCTTTCCTCCCCTCTTGCAACCTGTTCTCTCCATTGAATTAATTGCTTCTTCTACACTCAATACATTTATAGTTCTTATTTCATTTTGCATAATAGCGGGGTATAATTCATTCTCCACACCTAGATCATAGTCTCAGATGAAAGGACCTTTTTTATTCCTCTTTGTACCCTCTTATCTAGCATGACACGTGTTTTACACAATAGGCACAGAGTTCTATATGTTTACTGCAGCATGTGACAAATTCCATGTGAGTTCCAGACAGATGCTATAAGCATTTGGAAGAAGGAGATGCTAATATTAGTTCCCTAGGGATTTTGTCTCTGCTTCCTTTTCTGTCTACTCCTTGTCCAGTCTCATCCACACCTGTGGCTTCACCTACAACTTTTATTCTGCTACCTGCCAAATCTTTATTTCTCAACTCAAGAGTTCCACCCATTGAACATTTCCCCCATGTTTTATCGGAATTTCAAACTGAACAAGTATAAACCTGAATACATTATCTCCTTCCCAAAACCCTGCCCCTTGTCCTGTATTTTCCTGTATTATGATTGGTTCTATCATTGTCTGGGACTGTTCAAGTTGAAAACCTGGCAATTGTATACTAATGCCTCTTTCCCCTCTTCAGCTCAACATCTGGGTTCATCCAGTCCTATCAGTTTAAGCCAGTGGTTCTCAACCTGTGGGTCACGACCCCTTTGGCGGTCGAACAACCCTTTCACAGGGGTCGCCTAAGACCATTCTGCATATCAGATATTTATATTACGATTCATAACAGTAGCAACATTACAGTTATGAAGTAGCAACGAAAATAATTTTATGGTTGGGTCACAACATGAGGAACTGTATTTAAAGGGCCAGAAGGTTGAGAACCACTGGTTTAAGCCCTTGCCCTCCCCTCTCCATTCATACTTCCCTCATTCAGGCCCTTGTCATTCTTGCTGGCCTCTGGGAGCTTTCTTTCTGATCTTCTACCTCCACAATTCATTTTCTCTACTGCTGCCAGAGGGAGCTTCCAAAACATAAATCTGAACCTGGGATTCAACTGCCTTTAATAATCTCCCTTAATCTTGAGAATAAGATCCAAACTTTCTAGCCTGCCACACAAGGTCCTTCATGTTCTACTCGCTTTGTACCTATTCGGTCTCTTTTATCCTATATTCTAGCAATGCAAGCTCCTTGGAGTTCCCTGAATACAACACATCTTCTCTAGCCTTTCTGCCTTTGTACATGCCCTTCCCATCTTCCTTTCCTGGCTAAGCCTTTCTTGGCCTTCCAGAACCAGCCTGGGCATCGTAGCCTCTGTCAAGTCTTTGGGGGAGGGGGGAGCAGGATTTTATGATTTTATTAACAAAATACAATGTGTGTACAATCTGTCTTCATTTTTTTCACTGTTCAGCCTGGCATTGGGATTGGTGACTCTGATGGCCAACTGGGCTGCTCTCCACAATGGCTTTGCGATTCTTTGGGGAGACGTGATCAATCTCAGCACAGTGAGATCTGTTGCACATCAAGCAGCACTCCTAGCTGTTGTGAACCAGAAACTTCTGAAAGCCACTGGGCAGCATGTGCTTTGTTTTCTTGTTGCTCCCACAACCAATGTTGGGCATCAAGATCTGGCCCTTGAATCTTCTGCACACCCTATTGTCAGTGCCTCTGGGTTTCCACCAGTTCCGCTTAATTTTGGCATATCAGACTGACTGGTGCCGGGTGAACTTCTTGGCCCTCTTTTTTACAGTCTTGGGGGTTTCATGAGGGGTCTGAGAGCAGCCATGGTGCCAAGTAGGAGATGGCTGCCACCTTCATAGGCAGTGCCGAGGAAGAGACTCCATCAAGTCTTCCTTAAACATTTGGGCCAGATTAATTATGCCCTTGATCTTACTATAGTACCTTGTGGATACCTAGACCCCCACCTCCTCTAACTCTTGATTTCTCTATCCCACCTTTAACTGTACTCTGAGGGCAGATACTGTGTCTTTTTATCTTGATTTTCCGTCTGGCACATGGCAAGCCCTCCTTAATAAAAATAGAACCCAGAAACTTGGAAGGTCACCAATGAAATGCTCCTGGTGAGGAGGGGCAGCTATATTAGAGAGCTTGATTGTCTGCCAACATTGACCTCCCTGAGGAATTCTCTCCGTTCATTTTCACTACCACTGCTCCCCTGTCTGGAAGGTTGATGCATATAGCTATCACAGTTGTCAACAGATACTTCTTCCCTCAACATCTCAGTATTTCTGAACCAGGCTGAAAATTTTAAGTGAAATAGACCAAAAGCAAATCATTAATCCTCATGGCATGCTCTGTGACAGAAAAAAAGTGTTCAGTGGTGACAATAATCTTAAGAAACACTACATAAAATTTATTTTTCTTAGAGAATCTCAACAAACAGCATATTAAAGTCTCTGAGAAATCCTGATGTTAACTCATTTTGATGTTGTTTAGCTCAGTGTAAACCAAACATTTGACCACTTTTTGACATTGAATATATATGATCCATGAATGTTCTTGAAAAAGCCAGGCTAAGGTGTCAGGGAAAGAAAAGAAGGACCACTAATTCAGATACTCTCATCTACAAAATAGGCCTGCCTCCTGTAGGTCCAGTTAGTTTTCAGGCTGAAGTCAACATTTAGCCAAGTTGACATTACCCTGGCGTTTTCACATACCAAGGAAGGTACCACCTTCTCATCTTAGGAGTTGGATGAAATTGTACAATTATTTGTACAACTTGTATAGTTTAAGGAGCAGGACATCCAAAATGGCCATAACTTCCAGCAAATTCTCTCCCCAAAAAGCACTGATAAAACTGAGCAAACTTGTCAAAAAATGTAAAGACTGAAAATTGACCATAGGCATACAAATTGAGAAGCATTTATTCAAGAAAATGTACTATCCTATATAATAAAAGTGTAATATGCTAAGTGACCAATCAGTTAACTGGTAGACTGCTCAACCAGTTGCTATGATGCACACTGACCACCAGGGGGTAGGCGTTCCCACCAGTAGGTTAGCTTGCTGCTGGGGTCCAGCTGATTGGGACTGGGCGAGAGGGCTGGACATGCTCTGGAGCCCTCCTGCGCGGTTCCTCCCTGGCTGGCCGGCCCCCGTCAGCCCTGATCCCCGGCCAGGCCGAGGGACCCCCACCCGTGGACGAATTTGTGCACCAGGCCTCTAGTATCTCAAGAACCATGGGAGTCTCTGATTTTTGCCTGGGGCTATTCCCATCCCAACCTCCCTTGCCTGGCTCTGTGGCACAGAAGTTCTTCAGGGGCATGCAGGGATCTGCCTTTATTTGGAGTGGAGTGTGGAGAATCCCATATGTCACTGTGGTGACATTGCAGTTAGCCTGAGGCATCAATAGTGATTGTGGCCCTAGCTGGATTGGCTCAGTGGATAGAGCATTGACCTGCAGACTGAAGGGTCCCAGGTTCTATTCTGGTCAAGGGTATTTAAAAAATAGTGATTGTGTTTAGTAATAGATTGGCAGACCAGCCAGAAATTTAATAGGAGATCTTAGGAATGAGATAGCCTACTTTACCCCTGGGGGCCCAGAAGTCTGTGCTCATGGACAAGGCTGTGTGCACCAATGGGGAAACGTAAGAGCTAAGAGGGCCATAGTAAGGTACTTGCTCCTGGCTGGATGTGAGGCCTTGCAAACACATACCAGGAATAGACTAGGAAACTGAACTTTGAAGTCATTTCCCAGGTCACACAGATTTATCAGCAAAGGGCAGAAGGAAGCCTTACTGCCTCAAGGTGTTTTGTGTAACTTCTGACCAATCACTGGCTGACCACTAAGCTATGCTGACTCAGTTGTTGCCTTGGAATTTTTAAAAACAAGCTGATCAGAGATAACAGTGGCCATCCACTAGGGTGGGGGAGAGGGGAAGTGAGTGGAGAATAAACTGCACAGAATTCCTCCAGGCAAATCACTGAGCATACCACACCAAAATATAGCAAAAACCACACAGAATCTAGAGTTGCTACAATATATTATCAAAAATGTCAAGTTTCAAAAAAAAATTCTGAGACATGCAAAGAAATAGGAAAATGTGACCCATACCCTGAAAAATAAGGAGTCAATAGAAAACTGTCTCTGAGGGATCAGAGTGTTATGGAGAACAGAACAATTAGAGTTTTGTATCCTGTATTTCACATAAAATTTTATTAGAAACAATTTCACAAGTCTTTTCAATTTCTTTGAAAAAATATAAAAGTGAGTTGATTGTGGTTCACTTTTAAAAAATATTTTTGTTAATCCTCATTCGAGGGTATTTTTTTCATTGATTTTTAGGGAGAGTGGAAGGGAGGGAGGGAGGGAGAGAAACAGTGATGTGAGACACATCAATTGGTTGCGCCCTGCACGCACCTAAACAACCGGTAATCAAGCCCACAACTGAACTGGCAACCTTTCAGTGCACAGGACAACACCCAACGAAGAGCCACACCAGCCAGGCCTGAAAATAATATCTTTAATAATTGCTTAGTGTTCCATAATATGGCTATATCGTAATTAAACATGGTCCTACTGTGAGACATAACTACATTTTTAAAGTAGTTCGTTCATTTTGAAGTCGATGACAAATTTTGCTAGTTTAAGCTTCAGGAAAGTTGTACAATATTAGACCCACATCAGCGGTGAGTCTAATTTGTCACCACACCCTATCCAAAGTTTTATTTTCATTTTTATTTCTTTGATTTTAGTGAGTATTGAGTAATTTTTCATGTCTATTTGCCAATATGTTCTATGAATTTGTTTGTGTCATTTATGCATTTTCAATGACATTTTAGTGTTGTTTTTTTTAAATATGTTTTATTGATTTTCTACAGAGAGGAAGGGAGAGGAATAGAAAGTTAGAAACATCGATGAGAAACACCGATCAGCCGCCTCCTGCATGCCCCCCACTGGGGATGTGCCCGCAACCAAGGTGGTACATGCCCTTGATCAGAATCGAACCTGGGACCTTTCAGTCCACAGGCTGATGCTCTATCCACTGAGCCAAACCGGTTCTGGCGACATTTTAGTGTTTTATTATGGATTTGGAAGGATTACTCATCAACTATATCTGCCACACTTGACTATATTATCCCAAACTAAGTATCTTTAATATTGGGTCAGTTTTTTTTTCACCTTCTCACTTCAAATTACATCCGTGAGAAAACAGGGCATTTTATTGAACAGAAGAGAAACACTAAAGGAAGCAGGACTCTATGGATGTGTGTGGCGAGGAGCCGGACAGAACGGCTGCGGCACTTGGTCGGCCAGACTCCGGCCTCCACCTCACGCCTCCACCTCACGCGGGGCCGGGTGTGGCCAGGCATGGCCCGGACGCGGTGTTTGGTCCGGGCTCAGCGGGGCCCACAGAGCAGCCAAGGGTCAATTTTTTAAAATCATATAAATTTCATTAAATGTGGAAAGCGAATGAAACAATTTAGAGAAAACAAAGGGATGGGAATTATTCTGATGGAGCAAAATGATTAAGAATCAAATATATTTAAGAGATAGGCGCAGCTGATAAAGATATTGAGAAAGGTATGGTATACATTACAGGGTCAAAAGAATCCCTGCTCAAAGGTTAACAGCATTCTCCTTAGACCTGGGGTATGAGAGGTTTCTCTAATGGAAACATGCATTCAAACGTTTATTGAATACCTGCCTTGTGTACTAGTGGGAGTGAAGTTAGCTGGGAGTGAAAAAAAAAAGACCCATCTGCTCTCAATCTAATGAGGAACCATAAGTCACTAAAAATCACTGAAGGCAAGAAATAAAAATAGCGCAAGAGATAAAGGAAAAAGCAGGGTGTTGCAGGAGCTCCGAAAGTTACAATTACCATTGATGACAATCAGGAAAAGGTTCATGGAAGAATTGGCATTTCTACTTGGTCATGGAGATTAAGCAAGATTTCTCTATAGAAAAGGGTCCTCAAGAAAGGATGTGCAAAAAAGCACAGGAGGTACACGAGGCAGGAGGTTCTGACCCAGGCATGCACCCAGATCCAATCTATCCGTCTTCCGTTCAAGCAGATTCTAGCACTGGTGGAGATAATCAACATAAAACAGCACCTAGTAAAATTTTTTATGAATGAAAAAAAATGGAGACCCATTTTAGCTCATGAAAAATTTTATGTAAAATAGAGATCATGGAAAATTTAGACTCCATAAAAACAACAGTAAAACTGACAATGGCAAAAACTTTATACAATTAAACTTGTAGTCTTGGGCTCCCTGGAAGTTGACTCCAAGATGAGAAAGTATAAGTAATTTTTTACTTATATTTATTTTTTTATTGTTCACATTATTACTGATGCCCCCATCCCCCTTTCTGTTTTGCCCACCTCTACTCAGCCCCCATCGCCCCCCTCCCCTAGCCTTTACACTGTTGTCTTTGTCCATGGGTTAGGCATATATGTTCATTGGCTAATATTTTCACCTTTTTAAAAAATTGATCTCAGAGAGGAAGGGGGGGGAGAGAGTGAGAGAGAAACATCAGTGATGAGAGAGAATCATTGATTCATTGGTCAGCTGCCTCATGTATACCCCCTACTGGGGATCAAGCCCAAAATCTGGGCATATGCCCTGACCAGGAATCGAACCCTGACCTCCTGGTTCATGGATCAACGCTCAACCACTGAGCCATGCCAGCCAGGCTATAGTTTTAATTTGCATCTCTCTGATGATTAGTGATGAGCATTTTTTCATGTCTATTGGCCATCTGCATGTCCTCTTTGGAGAATTGTATATTTAGGCCCTTTGAGAATTTAAGTAATTTATTTGAGTGGTCATTCCAGGAAGCATCAGCAGGGAACAGGGGACTGGGATGAGCCAGTAAAGGTACATAATCAAGCAGTTTTCCACTGGGGCCGAATGGGTTCAATCTCCTCTCCACAGACAACTGGGGGGAAAAGGTGTAGAACATACCTCAGAGTAATCCCACCAGAGGATGGGGAAGATGGAGTCTTTATCCTTCAACTGCCATCTATCATGGGCACATTAGCTCCCAGCATTTAAGGGTGGCCAGGCTGAGAGAAAGCCAGGGTGGCGGGGGGGTGGAGTTGCAGGTTTTTGCATTCAGAAGCCAAAACCACAATTCTTGTGTACTGAAGAGTGAGTGCCAATGGGGCATGGGTGGGCCACCACCGCTACCTGCTACATTTGTTATTGACTCACAACTATTGGAAGAGCCCCGGTTGGTTTGGCTCAGTGGTTGGAGCATCGACCCTCGGACTGAAGGGTCGTGGGTTCGATTCCCAGTCAAGGGCATGTACCTCAGTTGCAGGTTTGATCCCTGGCCCTGGTCATGTTCAGGAGGCAATCAGTTGATGTGTCTCTCTCACATCCATGTTTCTCTCTCTCCTCTCTCTCCCTCTCTCCCTCTCTCCCTCTCTCCCTCTCTCCTTCCCTTTCACTCCCTCTAAAAAGCAATGGAAAAAATGTTCCTGGGTGAGGATTAAAAAAAAAAATCCCCGTGTATTCAAAATTATCAGAAGAACCACATCTTTACAAAATGTAGGCCACAAAATTTGCACCACAGGAAATTGGTACACACAATGGCCATAAAAGTAAACTCACTTGTAAGAGGTTAACATTTTAAAAATTTTATTTGGATAAAATTTAAAACAAGTTTTCATGGTGATATTTTTATGAATAAACATTTTCCAGATGAAAATAATTTCAGTAATTCTTAATGCCTTCACAAGAATGGTAACAATAGTTACATGGATGTAAAGTACAACATAGGAAATAGAATCAATAATATTGCAGTAACTATGTATGGGTACTGGCAATATCAGTGGGAACACTTTGTAAAGCATAGGATTGTGTGACCACTATGCTGTACACCCGAAACTAATACAAAATAATACTGAAAGTAATTGAAAAATAAAAATTACAAAAAGCAAATGAAAATAATTTCAATAAAATAAAAGCCAATAAAAATACTAGAAACATTTAACCTGAATTATAGAGGAACTTGGTACCAAGGAATTAAATTGATTTGTATTTGCTCAGGAAAGTATGTTCCTCATAAAATTTCAGCCATGCTGGCATGATTCTGATTAGGGTGTTTTTACTCACAAACATGGAGTCACAGTGTCCTCAGGCTCAAAACAAGAGGAGGATGGAAACATCCTGTTCTTGAGTTGCTAGAGGCCAAAAAATGAAGAGGATTTGTGCCAGGGGAAATTGCATGGGTAAATGCAGAGTGGAAAAGCATATGGAATGCTTTGAGAATGATGAATTCCTCACTGACAGAGCTATGAGAGCAGATGTTAAGCAAAAAAAAAAATCATTCATGAATATTCTGTGGATCTGCAGATTTCTTTGTTGAAAGAGGATAAGAGAAAAATTGGATCTTACAGCCTTCCAGTGTAACTCTTCACAATTTGTCACTAAAATATCCCATGACCTTACAGGAAAAGAATAAAAACCCATTAAAAATAATGAGAGATTGACAGGCAGCATAATATAAAATTGTGAGCAGTCTTGTAAATAATCTTAAGGCAAATGTAATTTGAGAAAAATAGACCCGTATTTCTTCACCTTATGTAATATTCAGGCTTTCCTCATGAAAGAAAGCAACTAGAGAAAGATTTTTAAAAAGATGCACTACTTTTACTCCACCCACCGAATCCTGACTCAGAGATTCAGTCCTTTACTAGCCTGAGGACTGGGCATTCATCTCTCTTGATCCCAAGCTCTATAATGAGGAGGCAGTTTTATTCCTGAGTTTTCCCCCTTTTCTTGAAACCCCTCAGTCCCCCATCCCTCACCCCCTCTCGCCAGCAGTCCTCACTGACACCCCTCCCAAGTCTACCCACTGTCTAGGACCACAGTAATCAACTAGGCAGGAAGTAAGGGCGGACTGGCCGAGGTGTAAAGCATATCCTCCCCATTACTCATTCACTGTAGGTGACCACAGACATAGGAGGAGCTATTTCACTGCCATTGGCTTCCAGTACTAGAGGAGACGGTGAGAGGAGAGTGATAACCATCAGAGTACAAAGAGGTACAATAACAGACAACTCATTAGAAGCTAAAATGTAGACTGGAAGTTGTGCCCATCAACTCACCTCCTTTCCTGTTGCAGACTTATGAAAGGGGTGAAACTACTACCCAAATGGATAGAAGTTGGGACTGAAGGCAGTGCACATGTTCCGTTGACACACTGAGTCTGGAAGGGTCTTTCCTTGTTTGTGTATGAATTAAGAGAAAAAACAAGTAGGGATCTACAAAGACTATGTGATCAAAGAAATGGAAGACTCAGAAAAAGGACATAAACTTCTTGAAAATTATTTGCTTTTAGAGCCAGAAGAAAAAGTCAAATTATTAGGCATCTTCAAAAGATTGCAGGAGAAACAAAAGATCATAGGTAGAAAAAGAGCAAAAGTGTAGAAGGTACTTGACTCAAAGAAAGACTGTAAGAACATTCCAAAGGCAGCAGCAGAATTCAAATCCATAGGCACTAAAGCACAGAAAGGATGGCATAGAAAATTCACCTGCTGGTGTGAAAGGTGTCCTTGAGATGCTTTCCCAGAGTGCAGGTGAAAAGGACAGATTCAGTTCTTCACTACATGCTTCATGAACACCTACTATGTGCCAGTCACTGTGCTAGGTGCTGGATCTAAAGGCTTTCACAGTATCTATCCTCACAGTGTGAGAGGCAGTCAAACCTTTAAACCTTTAAAGCTCCTATCTAATAAAGAGGTAATGTGCTAATTGACTCTCATGCCATTGCAAAGATGGCAGCACCCACAGCCAATAAGGACGGAATATGCTAATTGACTGCCCTGCCCTCAAAGATGGCGGCGCCCACAGTCAATAAGGAGGGAATATGCTAATTGACTATCACACCCTCAAAGATGGCGGCGCCCACAAGATGGCAGCACCCAGTCCCCTCAGCCCCGTTGGGACGGCAGGTGCATGGCAAGGCCAGGCCCACCCCCAGGAGTCCCCCAGTCCCCTCAGCCCCCCAGCCACCTAGGGCTGGCCCGAGGTTCAGGCAAGCCTCAGATATCGACTGCCCAGCCACCTAGGGCTGCCCAAGGCTCAGGTAACCAGGCCGGCCGAGGCTTGCACTGCCATCAGTGGCAGCAGTAGAGGTGTGATGGGGGTGTCGCCTTCCCCGCATGATTTCTCATGCACCGAGCCTCTAGTTAACATATAATTGCAAATCTTGATGGTTGCCTCAACTGAAAACTGGCACTATAAGGATTGCTCATGTAGGAAAAGCTAGTTCTGATTGGGTGATTAGGGAAGGTCTCTGTAAAGAAGGAATAGATAGCTGGAGAGAGAGAGGATGAGTGGGAGAAAAGAGAAATATAGAGAGTGGGCAGGGCTGTGTAGCCCTGCAGCAGAAAAACATGTGGAGCAGAGACTGAAAGAGGACCAGGGCCTCTGTTTGACGTGAGGAAGGTGGGGAAATTGGTGCAAGGTGTGACCAGAGAGCCACTATGGCCATACCTCACAGGGGTGTCTAAGGCTGGGTGAGGGGTTAGTATTTTATTCTAAGGGAAGTGAGAAGTTCCTGAAGGCTTCTAAGTAGGTGGCTGATGTGATGTATGTCTTAAAAGGTTGTCTAGTCCCTGAATCAGGGTAAGGATGAAATTGGAAAGCTCACTGAGGAGCCAGGGCAGTATGAAGGGTGATGACGATTTAGACAGTAGTGGTGGCTGACACTGCAGACAGAAGTGAAGGGAGGATACGCTCTGGAGGCTACCACTGGCAGAACTTGGGTATGAACTGGATGGTATAGGACAGTGGTAGGCAAACTGCGGCTCACAAGCCACATGCAGTCCTTTGGCCCCTTGAGTGTGGTTCTTCCACAAAATACCACGTGCGGGTGCGCACGTACAGTGCGATTGAAACTTCGTGGCCCATGCACAGAAGTTGGTATTTTGTGGAAAAGCCACACTCAAGGGGCCAAAGAGCCGCATGTGGCTCGCGAGCCGCAGTTTGCCAACCACTGGATAGGAGAATGGATGGTCAAAACAACTCCTGAGTGCATTTTGAACACAGGGCCTATTATATTGGCAGTAATTACGATGGGAAAAATGGGTAGAAGAGTGATTTGGGAAGGGACCAGCGGGAGCACAGGTTCAGGCTCTTTAGGTCTCAGATGCCTGTGAGGTGTTTACGCGTGAAGAGGTGAAAAATATCACTGGATATAAATCCGAATGAATATCAGGTGAGAGGTCAGAACTGACAGTCACCCACTATTACAGATAGTATTTATTTGGGTTTTATGTACCCTTTCCATTCAAAGACACACAAAAGTAAACCAAATAGCATACTGAATCTCTATGTCCCCATCATAGTACAAATGATATTTTGCCATGAAAATGCTAAGTCACCTAGAAAAAGAGAAAAATCCCAGCTACTCCAGTCTGAGTTTTCTCATCTGACAGTGGGAATATTCTAACTGACCTCATGGAGTTCTGATGAGAATAATATGAGATTAACCATGTCAACAGTGTATGGTAATCAATGTTAGCCATTAATATTTTGTTATTTTGGGGTGGGCAATGTTGATTCGATAATGGAGAAGGAAAATATATCAGGGTTAGTGAGTGGAAACAAATTGAGTTACGTTTATAAACTCAGGAGAAATTGTTCAAATCATTGAGCTTTTATGGAGAGAATAAAACAGAAGCTGCTGGACACAACTACAGCACGTTCTGGAATTCTTGCAAACTGAGGACACAGCAAGAGCAAGTAGACTTAAGGTTTCTATAAAGTGTGAATTGCCCATATGAGTCCTAGGTGCCCCCGCAATGGAATCCCCACTTTATGGTTATAACATTATATTCAGGGGAAATTCACATGAAAATCAAGTAAGTAGCCAAGTGTCAGAGCATTACATGGTCTGGTCTGTTTGAGAAGGTTTTGCTGAAAAGAATGACTTTGTGAGAAGACCCCCCAAAATGGATTATGAACAAAAGGTTCAAACTGAGCCTGTGCTCTGGAGCAGAGCTTCTCAAACTTTAATGGGCACACAGGGCCTCTGGGGATGTTGTGGAAATGCTCCTGATGCAGGATGGGGCCTGAGAGCCTGACTCACTGATTGCTGCCGATTCCCTGGGGATCAGTTTTTCTCATCTAAGTGACAGTGTGTAAACTTCCATAGAGGACGCCACCTTGTCTGACAGCCAGGACAGCTGTGCAGAGAGCGGGCGCGCCAGGCGCCTCTCCAACAACCCCACGCCCTGCCACCTCGTTTGTTTTCCCGAGAGCAGCTCGGGATGCTTGACAATGTCTCCTAAGGGGAACGCCGTATTTTAGGAACTGGATCGTCCCCCACCGGTGTCCTCCCCCCGCATCCCAGACAGCCATCCCGTGGTGCACCCGTCTCAGTCAAAAGGAGACCAAAGGCGCACGCAAATGAGGACAATCGAAGGAAGATTTATCGCCTGCAAGATTGATCAAGGTGTGGGTGGAGACAGGACAGCATGAATCCCAAGGGCAGCTGCGAGGGCCCAGAGTGGGATAAAGCCTGCTGCTGTCAGGTGAACAGTGGCTTTCTGTAGAATAGTGGTTCTCAACCTTCTGGCCCTTTAAATACAGTTCCTCATGTTGTGACCCAACCATAAAATTATTTTCGTTGCTACTTCATAACTGTAATGTTGCTACTGTTATGAATCGTAATGTAAATATCTGATATACAGGATGGTCTTAGGCGACCCCTGTGAAAGGGTCGTTCGACCGCCAAAGGGGTCGCGACCCACAGGTTGAGAACAGCTGCTCTAACCACTTGAGATAGCAGGCTAGGGCATGAAAGATCTTTTAGAAAAAGGTTTGTCTGAGCTTAAGGGAGATCTCCATGTATAGACTGAAAGAACTTACCCCATTTCAGGGAGGATTAACTAATTACACACATATGGCAGTAAGTTTCAGCTACAAAAGAAAACAACCTGCGATCCTCAAGACAGGAGAAAACATCATTTGTTCCGCACACTACTTGATGCTTTGCGTGAATTCTCTCATTTAGACTTCATAGCATTCCAAAACAGGGTGGTGCTGGCCTTTAAGGTGACCAGATTCAGGAACTCAAACTATGTTGTCGGGATCCCTTTGCTCTCCAGCTGCCTCAGCTCTCTCATTCCTCCTGGGGGCCCACAGGCTTCCTGCAGACGTGGCACAGGCAGCTCCTGGCTCACATGATCATAGCTCAGTAACACCGGGAGAGAGAGATGGAGCCTCCCTCCTGGTTTCACCATAGAAGGTCTCCAGTTGTCTTTCTGCCACGTGCTCGCCCTTGGATCCATCACAGTGGCCAAGAGAATGGAGCAAGAGAACTGGCCAGGGGCTGAGGGTACTGTAATTCAAAATCCCACCAGAATGAAAAGGGTGGAGGGAGAAAAATAAATGAATAAAAGAGAAGTTTGGCCAACAAATGCAAAGGGTACACAATGGAGAGGTCTATGAGTTGCCCCACTGGGGATTAGAGATCAAGAAACTGGCCCAAGGTCATACATCCAGTATAAATTGAGGTGGTTAGAATACAAATCAGTCCGACCTTTGCCTTTGCTATTTTTTTTTAACAATTTCACCCATTATTTAATATCTTTACAGAGAGCACATTTCCACTATATCTCAGAAGATAATACACAAGTTCACATTCAAAATTTTAATGTCATGTGACTTCTTGGCATCATTCATAATTTTTATTACTAATTTTATTTGTAAAATATAAATTTAATAGACTTTAACATAAATTAAAATAGTAATTATATGGTTTTATTACTAACATTCACATGTATTTGTTAACTAAAATATGAATAAACAAACTCATAGTTGATGATTCTCTTAAAGAAAATTATTAGCAAGAATAATTGTACCAAGCCCTAACCGGTCTGGCTAGGTGGATAGAGTGTCGGCCTGCGGACTGAAGGG
>NW_005355666.1:332091-332556 GCF_000412655.1 Myotis brandtii | reverse complement strand
GTGCAGGAGGCAGCTGATCGATGTTTCAAACTCTCTATCCCTCTCCCTTCCTCTCTGTAAAAAAATCAATAAAATATATTTAAAAAAAAGAATAATTGTACCAAGAATATAAGAGGAGATACAAATAAAAAAATCATACAACCCACCTTTGCTTTTAAACACTATGCTACAAGGCACCAAAGACAGTTTGGGTTTAGACTTCTCTGCAATATCAGCTTTCAGAATGAATGCTCTTAAAATTGTTGTTCAACTTGAATATTTTTTAGCAGTTTTATAAATAGAGTTGGTGCCATCCTAACTGGTTTGGCTCAGTGGATAGAGCCCTGGCCTGTGGATTGAAGGGTCCCGAGTTCAATTCTGGTCAAGGGCACATGCCCGGGTTGCAGGCTCAATCCCCAGTAGGAGGTGTGCAGGAGGCAGCCGATCAAGGGTTCTTCCTCATCACTGATGTTTCTGTCTCTCTCT
>NW_005355666.1:306599-331789 GCF_000412655.1 Myotis brandtii | reverse complement strand
ATGTTTCTCTCTCATCGATGTTTCTAACTCTCTATCCCTCTCCCTTCCTCTCTGTAAAAATCAATAAAATATATTTAAAAAAATAATAAAACATAAATACAAGTGGTGCCATAAACTCCTCTAGAGGAGAACAAAGTATTTTTTAAGGAAAGGTATTATATAAAAAAATATATGTTTTTATTGATTTCAGGGAGAAGAAGGGAGAGGGGGAGAGATACAAACATCAATGATGAGAGAGAATCATTGATTGGCTGCTTTGTTTTATTTTTTTGGTAATATGAACTTAAGGATTCAAACTTATTTGATGTGTATAATCCATGCAATTATCTTTACTGATGCTCAAAATATCCCAACTGTGACTAGCTGAAACTTTAAATTGAATTCTGCATCCCTTTACCATGACCTAGTAATCTCTGAAAGCTTTATTGCTATCAAAACACCTTGTATGTGTCTTTCCCCAGATCCACAGAATGCGTAAAGGTCATACTTACAATTGTAAAAGATTATATATATATATATATACACACACACACACACACACACATACACACACACACTAATTACACACATATGACCAGATCTTCAAAAGACCAAAATTTAAAAAAATCAACAAATAAATTGAAAATCTGGAAATTTGGGGCTTGAATTTCTACATAGAAATAATTTGTTGAAACTAAATATCTGTTTCTTCATTTTAAATGTTGCACACACTATAGATTTCCAGTTGCTATTTATCTTCACACTTGTGCTTTTTGTTGTTGTTGTTGTTATTTAGATTTAACTGCAATCTTAGTTAAAATGGAAAAATAAGATAGACAAAGAAGAGTCACATGGTCCATAAAATATAGGATACTAGAGGCCTGATGCACAAAATTCATGCAAGGAGCTCGGCCCCCGCCACCATTGTGGCTTCGCCCAGAAGGTTGTCTGGTCTGATTGCATGTTACTCTTTTATTATTATAGATACCTTCCAAAGCAAAGAAGATACAAGCAAAGAAAATACTCATAAGAGAGAAACAAATCATAAAGCAAAATAAATGGCAAAGAAAAAGATGGCTCTGGCCAGTCTTGCTCAGTTGGTGGAGCATCGTCCCGGGCATCAAAAGGTTGTTGGTTCCATTCCCCATCAGGGCACATGCCCAGCTTTCAGGCTTGATCCCTAGTGGGGGGGCATACAGTAGGCAGCCGATCGATGTTACATTGTCACATTGATATTTCTATCTCCCTTCCTCTTTCAAAATCAATAAAAAATCTTTTTAAAAAAGATAAAATGCCCTGGCCAGTTTGACTCAGTGGTTGGAGTGTTGGCCCATTGTACTAAAGGGTCTTGGGTTCGGTTCCCAGTCAAGGGCACAAACCTCGATTGCGGGTTTGATTCCCAGTCCAGGTCAGGGTGCATGGGGGAGGCAACTCTCTCTCTCACACCAATCTCCTCTCTCCAATCTTCTCTCTCTCTCTCTCTCTCTCTCTCTCTACTTCCTCCCTCTCTTCCACTTTCTCTAAAAATCAATGGAAAAATATCCTTGGGTGAGGATTAACAACAAAAAGATGAAACATGATAAGCTAAATGTATTAGTTATAATGATAAATCTAAATGGAACCTTCTCTCATCTACATAATGAAAGCTTAAGCGACCATTATGGCAGAACGACCGGAACAACCAGCCACTATGACACACACTGACCACCAGGGGGGCAGACGCTAAATGCAGGAGCTGCCCCATGGTGGTCAGTGCGCTCCCACAGGGGGAACATCACTCAGCAAAAGCCGGGCTCATGGCTGGTGAATGCAGCTGCCATGGTGGGAACTTCTTCCCACTCTGCAGCAGCACTACCGAGCTGCAGCAGGCTCAACGGGCCAGGATGAGTGCGAGCAGCGCAGCACCCAGCCCTGATTCGGGTTCCTCCCTGGCCGCTTGCCAGTTGGTGCACTGCTACATCACTCAGGGGATGTCTGACTGCTGGTTTAGGCAGTCTGACATCCCCCAAGGGGTCCTGGACTACGAGAGGGATGTCCGGTTGCCAGCTTAGGCCCAATACCAGTGCTGTTCTCTGTAGAAGTCAGTCCGTCTGAACAACTCAGTGACTCAGGGAAGCACAGGGAACTCAGGGTGAGCCTGTCTCCATGCTTGACTCACCCAATCAATGGTGTTCGCAGGACAGACCGTGGTGGCCCAACCTATGCATGTGCAGCAGCTGCTGAAGCTCAAGCAGCAGGCCATGCAGCAGTAGAAGACCATCCAGCCATAAGCCGGCAGTAGGACTGTGAGAGGGTGCAGGCCAGGCTGAGGGACTGCCCCCTCCAGTGCACAAATTTCATGCACCAGGCCTCTAGCATACAAATAAAGTTCCCCAGACTGGATTTTAAAAAATTAGTTCTATGATTTTTACAAGAATCACAAAATGGCACAAGAAGATCAATGTAAGAGAATCAGGGAAACATGCAAAACAGACACAATGAAGGGAAACCAAATATCAAAATACTTGTTAGTAGAATTTGAAACAAAAAACTGAATAAAATGGCATTGAAATGTATAAAACCAAAATAAGAAGGATAGAGATTCACTTAAAATACAATTAATGTCTTATTTAATAGTTTCCCAAAAAGAAACATGAATACTAGACAAATTCACCTTTTTTTCCATGGAACACATATAAAATTTGAATATATAACTGCACTCACAGTGGCACTTCAACAGGGTTCATTTGCTGAAGAAGACTCATGGGACCTAAAAGACAAAGCTTTCAAATGTACAGTTTATTACGGGGAAAGGACACCCAATAGCAAGAGCCTGAAAATCAGAATAAACATCACAGCATGTGACTCACAGCAGGGGTCTGGAGAGGCCACATGCAGGCTCCTATTGTTCTCTTTCTCTAAGGGCCAGGCCAGATGTCTGTGGATGGGAAACCCCTGATGTATGTACAGATCACTTCAGAACCAGGGAGACAAAAATGAAGTCTTTGCTGAGGTTGTTTATATTTTGCTTGTCACCTAGGCATATCCCTGTTGCAGACCCAGCAGAACCTGGGGAAAGGGGGCTGTTGGTTATCACACCCAGACCAGATACAACTCTCCAAGCTCATTGTTTTTTTTTGGTTGTTGTTTTGTTAATCCTCAGCCGAGGATATTTTTTCCATTGATTTTTAGAGAGAATGGAAGGGAGGGGGAGAGGCAGAGAGACAAACATCGAGAGACACATCACTCGGTTGCCTCCTGCATGCACTCTGACCAGGGTGGGGATCAAACCCACAACCAAGGTACGTGCCCTTGACCAGGAATTGAACCCACGACCCTTCAGTCCGCCGGCTAGGGCCAAGGTAATTGTTATTAATAAACAATGCTGACAAGGTGGGTCAAACTCCCCTGAAACTCTTTGGACTCATAGTTACATGGACACATTATACATCAATGCTTTGTGCTTTGACCAGGAGCCACATCAAGCAGGAGCTTTAATTTAACCAAACAGCTCAGGTTACCTGTAGACCTGCCATGAATTAGCTTTACAGCACAATAGCAAAGCACAAAGTCTATCTCAATAATTTCCAAAACACTGCAACCATACAAACCGTAGTTTTGGACCACAATTCAAAAATATAAATAAATATGATAAAACAAAGTAATCAAAATGCAAATTTAAAACAAGGCACTTTTCTTTAGACTATAAGTCTGATGAAAATTAATAAGAATGATCATATCCGCCAGCACCGGTTTGGCTCAGTGGATAGAGCGTCGGCCTGCGGACTGAGGGGTCCTGGGTTCGATTCCAGTCAAGGGCATGTACCTTGATTGCGGGCACATCCCCAGTAGGACATGTGCAGGAGGCAGCTGATCGATGTTTCTCTCTCATCGATGTTTCTAACTCTCTATCCCTCTCCCTTCCTCTCTGTAAAAAATCAATAAAATATATTTTTTAAAAAATGATCATATCCAATATCAATAAGGATCTAGGGGAACTGGGCCTCTTTGTTCATTGCTCCTGGAAATATAAATCTGTACGATCTTTGTCAGGTACATCTTGGTAATCTGGATCAAAATCCTTAAAAAGGTACATCCTCTTGGCCCAGAAATTACATATTTGGCATTTCATCATGAGGAAATAATTGAGGATATGGGCAGGCAAGAATGTTTATTGCACCCTAGCTGGTTTGGCTCAGTGGATAGAGCGTCGACTTGTGGACTCAAGGGTCCCGGGTTTGATTCCAGTCAAGGGCACATGCCCGGGTTGCGGGCTCAATCCCCAGTGAGGGGCGTGCAGGAGGCAGCCAATCAATGATTCTCTTTCATCATTGATGTTTCTCTCTCTCTCTCTCTCTCTCTCTCTCTCTCTCTCTCTCTCCCTTCCTCTCTGAAATAAATAAAAATATATTTTTTAAGAAAAGAATGTTTATTGCAGCATAGTGGATGATAGCAAAATGTCCAGCAATATGGGGAGTTTTTCAGTAAGTCATAGCCATATCCAATGATTCAAAATAATTTTGTAGAGGTCTCTTTGTGGCAGGCTCTGTTAGTTGCATGTCTAAAAAAGTTCCCCCTCTTCTTCTATAGTAACAGAACCCAGATACTGTTCAGGGCAATGGCGTTCACTGCTCCAGGCACAAACCATGACAGTCCTGTTCCCACTTGCCAAGCTTCCCTTGCAACCAGGAGCAGCCATGTGATCCAGTTTTTATTTTTATTAAATACTAGAGGCTTGTTGCACGAAGAGATTCGTGCAATAGGCCTTCTTTCCCCTGGAAGTGGAAGAGAGAGGAAAATACAGAGAGAAACATCAATGTGAGAGAAACACATGGATTGGTTTCCTCCTGTAGGATCCCTCCTGTAGGGCTGCCTGGGCTGGGGAGGAGACTGCAACCAAGGTATGTGCCCTTCACTGGAATCGAACCCTTTGGTCCATAGGCTGATGCTCTATCCACGGAGCCAAACCAGCTACAGCTCTTCTTCTTCTTTTTTAATATCCTTTCCTCCCATCCTCCTAGAAACCTTATTTCTGCCACTTAGGGGGAGAGTTAGGGTATAGGCTTACTCCACCCTAGTATTTCTATTTTCAAATTTTTCAAACCTACACAACGTGGAGACTAGTACGATAAATGCCCATGCATGTTTCACCTAGATTCATCACTGGTTCGGGTTCTGCCACATTTACACATTTGTGTGTGTGCTTGCACACACACACACACACACACACACACACACACACACACACAGTCTTTTGGGCTGGAGGTATTTGAGTTAGTTAAAGTCATCAATGACACTTCACTCCTAAATACTCCAGCTGCATCTTCTAAGAATAAGGGTATTCTTTTTAAAAAATATAAAAAATATATTTCTATTGATTTCAGAGAGGAAGGGAGAGGGAGAGAGAAATAGAAACATCAATGATGAGAGAGAATCATTGATTGGATGCCTCCTGCATGCCCCCTACTGGGGATCGAGCTGGCATGTGTCCATGCCTGGAATCGAACCTGGGAACCTTCAGTCTGCAGGCCGACACTCTATCCACTGAGCCAAACCAGCTAGGGCGTGATCCAGTTGTTGTTGTTTTTTAAATATGTTTTTATTGATTTTTTTATAGAGAGGAAGGGAGGTGGGGAGAGAGAGACATCAATGTAAGAGAAACATCAATCAGTTGCCTCCTACACCCAACCTGACTGGGTATGTGCCCTGACCGGGAATCGAGTCGGCGACTTTTAGGTGCATGGGATGATGCTCAACCAACTGAGCCACACTGGCTGGGCTGTGATCCAGTTGTTGTCAATGAAATGTAAGTAGTCTATTGGGGGTTTTGAGAATGTTTTGCTTTCCTAGTAAAAGGGGAAGATGCTGTTCATGCCAGCAATCATCTACTGCAGACCTTATATTAAGTGAGAAATATTAACTATTTGTTAAGCAAGAGTTGTTTGGGTTTTCTGTTATTTGGGGCCCAAAGAGTCCCTAACTCTTTGGATACTGTGATGTGCCTCTCCAGAACCCCCTCAGGACTCCCAGACACTGGGAGTTCTATAGGGTGACAGTTTTCACCTGTCAGCTATATCCAGGAATTGCATTCATTGAAGTCAGCTGCCTTGCCCAATGTCACATCCCCTTCCTGGGAGGCAACCCATCCTATATAACAAAGAGCTAATATGCAAATGGTCATCACTCCATCTCACCCTTGTGCAGGGGCCGGGGGACCTGAGGCCAGGTGGGGGGACCTGAGGCCGGGTGGGGGGACCTGAGGCTGCGCCCCCCGCCCCAGGCCAGGGGACCTGAGGCTGCACCCTCCACCCAGTGGGGCTTGACTGGGGTGGGGCCAGCTGGGTCTGGGTCTCGCGAAATTTCGAGGCATGTGTGGGTGGGCGGGGACTTGACTCTGGGTCCCACGGCACACCCCAGACTCTGACAGGAGGGAGATTTTCATATACATTTTACTAATTTTCTTTCATCTCTGACACTTCTATTATAGAGAAAGGAGAAATTGCAATATTAAAATATTTCCTCTAATTAATTCCCTTATACTGTGCACAAATTTTGTGCATCAAGCCACTAGTAGGACCATAAAGGCTCGGCCTTTCTTCAATTTGGGACAACTCTGCAGGACTTCCCAGCTCCACAGCTGGAGCCCTTGCAACCACTGCACCATTGCGTAACTTCCCCTTGTGCTTAATCCTACTTTATTCCCTTTCTCGATGGTGTTGATTTTAAGAGCACTTCTTAATACATTTCCCGCACTCAAATCTCTTGTCTCAGAGTCTGTTTCCTGGGTAACCCTACCCACGGCATCACTGACATTTATTCATGTAAAAAGGTATTTAAAATATATTGCTAAATGACACAAGAACATGTTATAAAGCAGTATTCATGGTGTCTTCTTATTATACCGATTACACGGAGGTGGGCAAAAGTAGGTTGATAATAAAAAATACAATTAAGAAATAACAAAAATAAACTCTGTTTCGTGTACTCATAACTATAAACCTACTTTCACCCTACCCTGTATATCTGCATAGTAGAAATGCAAAGGAAAACACGAATATTTTAACATCAGGATTTGTGTTTCCAACAATAAGCTGGACTAGAGAAACTCTTTCTAGCTCAGAACACATGAAATGCCAAAAAATAAGTCTTAACATATGAATACATAGAGTTGTAGTGGGAAAGCAAGGGAACTCCAAGGGTGGTGGTGGGGGCACAGAAATGATAGGAAAGCACAAATCCACAAGAGCTAAAGATCACATTTACTCTGGAGGTAGCTGCTGATTCCTGATGGCCTAGAGCAGGGGTGGGCAAACTTTTTGACTCGAGGGCCACAATGGGTTCTTAAACTGGACCGGAGGGCCGGAACAAAAGCATGGATGGAGTGTTTGTGTGAACTAATATAAGTTCAAAGTAAACATCATTACATAAAAGGGTACGGTCTTTTTTTTTTTAGTTTTATTCATTTCAAACGGGCCGGATCCGGCCCGAGGGCCATAGTTTGCCCACGGCTGGCCTAGAGCCAGGTTTTCATGAGCCATTGCTGTGGGAGATGGGAGACAAAGCCTAGAGCGTGAGCAGGATGGAAACCTTTGCATTAAGGTAGGAGAGCCGAAGAGCAATAACCTTAAGAAGTTCAACCGGAAAAGCCCACCATGCAGATGGCACCCAGAGAAATCAACTCCATGGGAACAACCAGGCACAAGCAAATAACCAATAAAAATATGGGAAAAATATTTGACCAGTTACTTCACCAAAGAAGATATATGAATGGCAAATAAACACATGAAAAGATGTTCACCATCACTGAGCCTTAAGGCAATGCATAGGGTTGGGGCAAAAGTAGGTTTACAGTTCTGAGTATGCAAATCAGAGTTTATTATTGTATTCTTATTATTTTTAAAATATATTTTTATCGATTTCAGAGAGGAAGGGAGAGGGAGAGAAAGATAGAAATATCAATGATGAGAGAGAAACATTGATCGGCTGCCTCCTGTACACCCCCTGACTTGGAATCAAACTGGGACCTCCTGGTTCATAGGTCAACGCTCAACCACTGAGCCATGCTGGTTGGGCTATTTATTAATTACTGTATTATTTTCCATACAAACAACTGTAACCTACTTTTGGCCCACCCTGTATTAAACCACAGTGAGATACCCTTTCACACCTATCAGAATGGCTAAAATTAAAAAGACTGGGCAGCTCTTCTCTGAGCACGCCCACGCCCCCCCTCCCCCTTTTCTCAGGCATGCACTTTGCTGCTTCTATCCTAAGCTTTAAGGGTCCCAATGAGATTTGCACCCAGGGGAGCAATTGTGCAGCAGCAGCTCATCCTGGGCTTACCCCCGATCCTGTCTCCAGGAGCCCTTCCTTTGCCTCACTATCCCACGCTTTAATAAATTTACTCTCACTTTCACCTGGACTTGTGTGTGTCTTGAAATTTTCCCTGCATGAGTCAATAACCTGAAGGTGGCCTGAAAGGTCCTGGACCTCAGCTGGGCAAGGCCAGCCCTTGGCGCAGAAGCGGTCTGGTAACATTTTTGCACCTTAAGATAACATACCTTTGAAATGTCAGTAATTTCCTTTTCCAGACCACTCAGGGGGGAAAAAAAAAGATAAAGACTGATGATATCAAGTCCAGGAAGTTCCACTATATTCCTAATTTGCTGAGAGTGTTTATTATGAATGGGCATTTAATTTTGTTAAATGCTTTTTTGCATTAATTATATTATCATGTGATTATTCTACGTTAGCCTGTTGATATGATTGATTACACTGATTGAGTTTTTGAAAAATCTTTATTGTTGAGAGTATTACAGATGTCCCTCTTTTTCCCCCTGATTGTCCCCCTCCACGGGGTTCCCAACGCGCCCGAGGCTTCACCACCCTACTGTCTGTGTCCATAGGTAAGATCTTTGGTTAATCTCTTCCTGCCCCTCTCCCCCTTCCCTCTGAGATTCATCAGTCTGTTCCATGCCTCTGATTCTATTTTATTTATCAGTTTACTTTGTTCATTAGAGTTCTTGTTTATTTTGATTTTTAGATTCAATTGTTGATAGGTATGTATTTGTTGCCATCTTATCTATAATAAAAAAAGCATAATATGCTAATTAGACTGGACATCCTTCCGGACGAAGCTGGGGCTGTGAGGGAAGCAAGCCCAGGTCCTGGGTGCCAGAGGGAAGCCGGTGCTGGCAGCTGGGGGAAGGAAGGCCTACTGTTGCATGAATTTTGTGCATCAGGCCTCTAGTTGTTCATGTTTTTTATTTCATCTCCTCCTCCTCCTCCTCCTCCTCCTCCTCCTCCTCCTTTAAGAATACCCTTCAGCATTTCATGTAATACTGGTTTAGTGGTGATGAACTCCTTTAGCTTCTTCTTATCTGTGAAGCTCTTTTAAAAAAAATATATTTTATTGATTTTTTACAGAGAGGAAGGGAGAGGGATAGAGAGTTAGAAACATCAATGAGAGAGAAACATTGATCAGCTGCCTCCTGCACAACCCCTACTGGGGATGTTCCCGCAACCAAGGTACATGCCAGAATTGAACCTGGGACCCTTCAGTCCTCAGGCTGATGCTCTACCCACTGAGCCAAACCGGTTAGGGCCCTGAAGCTCTTTATCTGACCTTCAATTCTAAATGAGTGCTTTGCTGAGTAGAGTAATCTTGGTTGTAGGTCCTTGTTATTCATTGTAGTATTTCTTGCCACTCCCTTCTGGCCTGCAAAGTTTGTTGAGAAATCAGCTGACAGTCCGTTCATATGGGCACTCCCTTGTAGGTAACTAACTGCTTTTCTCTTGCTATTTTTAAGATTCTCTCTTTGTCTTTAACTTTTGGCATTCTAATTAGGATGTGTCTTGGTGTGGGCCTCTTTGTGTTCCTCTTGTTTGGGACTCTCTACACTTCCTGGACTTGTAAGCCTATTTCTTTCCCCAGGTAGGGTTTTCTGTCATTATTTCTTCAAATAGGTTTTCAATATCTTTCTTTCTCTCTTCTCCTTCTGACATCTCCATAATGTGAATGCTGGTACACTTGAAGTTGTCCCAGAGGCTCCTTACACTTTTGGATTATTTTTTTTGCTCTTCTGACTGGGTGTTTTTTGCTTTCCAATATTCCATATCATTGATTTGATTCTCAGAATCCTCTACTCTGTTGAATCCCTGTAAATTATTATTTTAGTTAGTATGAACTTTGAAAGTCTCACTAAGTCACTTGAAGCTCTCATTAAGATCTTTGATCAACCTTATAACCATTGTTTTGAAGTTTGTACCTAGTAGTTTGTTTGCTTCCATTTCATTTAGTTATTTTTTGGGAGATTTCTTCTGTTCTTTCATTTGTAACATGTTTCTTTGTCTCAGCATTTTGGCTGCTTCCTTGTGTTTGTTGCTATGTATTAGGTAGAGCTGCTATGCATCCTGTAATTGGTAGAGTGGCCTTGTGTAGTTGGTGTCCTGTAGGGCCCAGTAGCTCAGCCTCCTCAGTCACCTGAGCTGGGCACTCTAGGTGCACCCCTGTATGGACTGTCTGCATAGTTTTGTAGTTAAGCTTGATTGCTGTTGGCGTCACTGGGAGGAATTGACCTCCAGGCCAATTGGCTGTGAGGACCAGGTGTGACTACAGTGGGAGAGCTGCTGTGCAGGAGGCAAGGCCCAGCTGTGAAGCAAGGCAGGCTGGTGCTAGTGCCAGGTCTTGGGCCTTTTATTGATAGGTTTGGGGCATGCTGTCACTAGCTGCAGCTTATTTGAGAAATTTTAGCAGCCTGAAGCCTGAGCCAGGACAGGCAATTCATATGGAAAATATGATGCAAACAGGTTGGGTGGGGCTATAAATTGGATGGGCAAGGTCTCAGGGAACCACCAGGGTGGAGCAAACAGAGTGCGCCATGCTGATATGGCTGCCAGTCAGCCATGGGATAGGGGAGGTCTCGGCATAGGAACAATGACCCCTGCGAGCACCTCCATCTGGGAGAAAGCTGCTCCCAAGTTCCTGCCCCAATGCCAGATAATCCAGTTCCTCCTCATATGGGTTCATCCTGGCACTGGAGCTCAGAGGAAGCGGGACCTTGTAAGTTCAGTACATGCGCCGGCCCTTTAAGTGGGACACCTGGGTCTCCAGCAGCCTCTGTGCCACTGAGCCCAAATCCTTGCTGGTTTTTACAGCCTATAGTTATGGGGACATCTTTTCCCAGCTCTGGGACCCTGGGCTGGGGGTCTGGTGCAAGGCTGGGACCCCTTGCTCTTCATGGCAGCCTCCACAGGGATGATTTCCCTCCAGGTTAAAAAAGCAGCACACATGAGTGTGGGACCAGCCAGTTCACACCTCCAACCCTCCTACCAGTCTCAGTGTGCTTTCTTCTTTACCTCTCTAGCTGTAGAACTTCCATTCGGCCAGCTTTCCAGTGGTTCGGTATTTTAGTTGTAATTTTGATGTGGTTGTGGCAGGTGGCGAGTACAGGCGTTTACCTACACCACCCTCTTGGTTCTCACTGATTGTTTTGAATACTGAACCTTTACATCCTGGAATAAACCTCCCTTGGTCATGGTATAAACTTTGTATATATTGCTAAATTCCATTTGCTAAATTTTTAAAAAAATATATATTTTATTGATTTTTTACAGAGAGGAAGGGAGAGAGATAGTTAGAAACATCGATGAGAGAGAAACATCAATCAGCTGCCTCCTGCACACTCCCCACTAGGGATGTGCCCGCAACCAAGGTACATGCCCTTGACTGGAATCGAACCTGGGACCCTTGAGTCCGCAGGCTGATGCTCTATCCACTGAGCCAAACCGGTTGGGGCTGCTAAATTTTTTTGAGGATTTTGGTGTCTAAGTTCATGAGTGGCATTGTTTTGTAGTTTTCTTTTTTGTAGTTCTTTTGTCTGGTTTGGGTATTATATTGTCCTTAAACTGAGTTGGAAAGTACTTCCTTCTATTCAATTTTCTGGAATAGTTTCTGTAGAATTGTCGCTAAAACTCATAGAATTATAAAGCTGGAAGACACCCTTGAAATCACTAAGTACTGACCAGAAACTTGATTTGACTTTAGAGATACCAGAGATACCTTTTTATTCTTTCCAGGTAGCCAGATTCAATTTAGACTTCTATACCTTGGAAGATTAGCAGAGGAATTAAGTTATTTTTCTTGATACGGTGTAAAAAGAAGAAAGTACACTCAGAAGGAGCCAAAAAATCATTTCCTAAAAAAATTGACAGTTGCTCTCTTCATTGCACTATAAAACCAGGAAATAACAAATGAATTGAAATGGGAGGGAAGAATAAACCAAAGCAGTAAGACCTGGTGAGTCTTTGGTTGGTTTTCCAGAAGCTGACTCTGTGCCTAGGATTCCAGTGCAAGTAGTTTATTTAGAAGGCAAACAAACAAACAAAAACAAACAAACAAACAAACAAACACCTCAGTAGGAGAACAAGGAAGTTACTGGGGAAGTAAGACAAGGAATGCAAGCCTGGCCATTGTGGCTCAGTGGTTGAGCACCGACCTATGAACCAGGAGGTCACGGTTCAGTTCCCAGTCAGGGTGTATGCCTGGCCGGTTGCAGGCTCAATCCCCAATGTGGGGCATGCAGGAGGCAGCCAAGATTCTCTCTCATCATTGATGTTTCTTTCTCTCTCTCTCTCTCTCTCTCTCTCTCACTTAATCATGCTGGAGAAATTCTGAGAGCCAGTCTAATACACATACAAACACTTCAGATATTCCACAAAAGACAGAAGGAGCTAGGATATTTGTATACCACCTTCTTTTAGGCACCGAGGCAGAGCCTCTCCTGAGGGGGCATGAATTCCCTGGCACTTCTGGCCTGCCCTACAAAAACCAGTGGCAGCCTGCTCCAGCCGCAGAATGCCCTAAACCAGTGGTTCTCAACCTTGGCTGCACATTAGAATCACCTGGGAATCTCTTTAAAATCCTGATTTCTGGGCCTCATCCTCCGGAACGGGGAATTCTGTTTCTTTGTTATGGGGGGGGGCCACAACATTAGTAACAAAGAAACAGAATTTCCGGAGGACCAGGCCCAGAAATCAGGATTTTAAAAAGATTCCCAGGTTTTTCTAATGTGCAGCCAAGGTTGAGAACCACTGCCCTAAACAAAGGTTAGTCAGCTTCCCCAAAACAGAAACAAAAGCCATGGTTTTACCTGTTGGTTCCAATATTGGTCCTTTTCCAGGTTTTGCATTTGTCTCTTGATCCATCATCCACTCTTCTCTTTGTGGCTGTCTCTCTCTGTACTGACAATTTGTGGTTCTTTGTCTCTTTGTACTACGATCACATTTTCCCAGGTTCAAAAGGACGCAACATGGTTTAAGGGGTTGAGATGGCACAATCAATGTTATTTCAGCTTACCTAATAAAATGTCACAATCATTCACCAAAATAAAAAAAATATTAAAAGATGTTTACCATGAATACATTTGCACTGGTTCTCCCTAATAATGCCACTAAATATCAATACAGAATTTTATTTTATTTTTTTTAATAATTTTTATTTCTTAAAGTATTACAAAGAGTATTACATATGTCTCCTTTTTCCCCCCCTTGACATTCCCCCAGCCTCCCTTACCCCCTAGTGTCTTGTGTCCATTGGAAGTCCTTCGGTTGATCTCTTCGCCCCCAACCCTCCCCAGGCTTCCCACTGTAGTTTGACAGTCTCAATACAGAATTTTATGAAGAAAACGATAAGGTGTTCAGGGCCTGGTAAGTTGGAAGTTAGGGAATATGGGCAGCACATCTACTGCATCTGCCACAGTTTGGGAGGAGAATCACATCTGAGACACAGAGAGAAATTACCTTCCAGAAAAAGATTGGTATGATTTTTAGAAAGGAAATATAAATACCACGATTTAATTTATTCCAAAATTACTCAAACTATAGAAATCTATTCTTGGGGATGACACTAAAACCTTTTTTTAAAATATATTTTTTATTGATTTCAGAGAAGGAGAGGGAGAGTCAGAAACATCAATAATGAGAGAGAATCATTGATTGGCTGCCTCCTGCACACCCCCTACTGGGGATTGAGCCTGCAACCTGGGCATGTGTCCTTGACTGGAATCGAACCTGGGACCCTTCAGTCCACAGACCAACGCTCTATTCACTGAGCCAAACTGACTAGAGCTAAAATTTTTGTCAAAGATGATATTCGTTTGATGCTGTGCCTTCAGAAATAATTTGTGAAGGCACAAAGGAACTGGCAATGCATGGTCTTTGCAGAGAGCATTTTGACTCACTTTAAATTAATGCAAACCTGGATATCATCTGAACCTATTTTCTCTGGCATGTTAAAAGAATTGCATTAACTTATTTGTGCTAAAAGAGAAAGTACTCCGAATGAGAAAAAAGTAATGGATTGCATGCTGAGAATAACCTATGGATTAATATTTAAAGTTTCTCAAGAGAAGTCATAATAAAACTCCTTGGAACAGATAGTATAATGGTATTAGTCATAGATTTCTGGAAATGCTGATCCAACAACTTTTAGCACTGGAAGCTTTTTATTTATAGAAACTCATAATAATTATTGATCCAAAATAAGCTCAGGTTGTATTTGATTCTTTCTTAATATTCTGTGGTGGAATGGTATAATTTTTGAATTTATTGTTTTAGTCTGGTCCATGGCCATCATGTCTTGATTATTGCACATTTAGAAGTTCCTCAGACCTCTGCAAATGTTGGAGAATTTTGGAGAATATAATTTGACAGGTTAATTTTACTGCCAAAGAGTGTCATAATTTAATATTACCAGGGAGAAATGAATATTCACTTTTCCAAAAATACAGGAGGAAATGACTTACTTTTGGAGAACTTTTTAAAAAAATGACACACATGAATATTTTAAACTTAATGTCATTTCTATGAATCATCGCTGAATATAATACTGTAAATTTATAGCATAGGGCTGAAAATTTTTCAGGGGCCATCTTCATTCTCTCATATCTTCCTGGTCCACAAATCTGAGCATATACCCTTACTTCCAAGCAAATAATCAATAGTAGAAGTGAAATAAGTTCTTGTTACTAAAACTTCATTAATTTTATAAACATTAGGGGTGAGTTAATTAAATGTTTGACCAAATATAGCAGGCTAATTTTTAAGTTGATAATTTTGTCTGGCCCATGAATAATGCTGTAAATATCCAAATGGCCCTTGGCAGAAAAAAGGTTTCCCACCCGTGTCCTAGAGAAAACCTAAAACACAACAACATGGCAAATCAGAATGATTTATGTTAGCTACTGTAACAAGCAACCTCTACAATTGCTGGGGCTTAACACAATGAGGTTTATTTCTTGCTCACATAACAGTCCATCTGGTCGGGTTGCTGTTCTGGCTGTCACTCTTTCATTCAGTGACATAGGAATCTGGGGTCCTTCAAGCCTATACCATCTTGCAGTTCTTTGTCTCTAGGCATGTAAACAGGGGAGAGAGTACACAGAAGGTCATGTATGATGTCTTTGCCACACCTAGAAGTGGCATACATCACTTCTGCCCACATTCTTCTGGTGGTCCCAACGCAACTGTAGAAAGAGCTGGGAAATGTAGGCCTGTGTTCCCAGGAAGAGGAAATGGAATTAGTGAGCACTCAGCCAGTCTCTGACACATGAAAAGGTTGAAAATAAGAAAAAATGCAAAATGATATGCCAGGCGGATGCTAACCAGAAGAAAGCTGGAATAGCTTTGCTCATAATGGATAAAAAAGTCTTCAAGGCAAAATGCATGATTAGGAATAAGGAGAGTAGCTACATAAAGATAACAGATCCAAATCACCAGGAAGAGATGCTAATTCTGAAGTTATGTATGTACCTAATGATATCTTCAAATAACAAACAGCAAAAACTGACAGAATTTTAGGAGAAACTGACAAGTCCACTGCCGTAGTAGAATTTAACATATACCCTTCCCAGTAATTGATGTCACACAGCCCCCAAATTAGTAGCAATAGAAAATATAAACAACACAATTAACAAGCTTGATCAAAAAAGGACATGTATTGGAAAAAGTTTTCAATGAGTAATAATTGCACCTTGGATAAACCTCATTGGCTGAAGAAAAGACAAGTATAGAATCTTGTATCCAATGGCAGACAATGTACATTTTTCTTTTTCTATACTGGATGCTTTCTTTTCTTCCTTAAGAGTGCAAAAAGCATTTATCCAAACTGAACATATACTTGGCTAGAAAGCCAGTCTCAACAAATTTCCCAGAATCAGCATTATACAAATCATGTTCTCTGATTACAGTGCAATTAGGTTAAAAATAAACAACAGAAAGATAAGCAAAAGAAAGAAAACTGTGTATGAAGATGTTTACTCTAGTGTTAATTACCTACAATAGTGAAAAATTAGAATCACTGAAATATCCAATGATATGGGTATGGTTACATAAATTATGCCTCATCAACCCAATGGGCTATCATGTGGCCATTAAAGTTATTTTTTAAATGGACTATGTTTAAGATACAATATTAAGTGAAAAATTTAAATCTACAGGGGTGGGCAAAAGAAGGACTACAGTTGTAATACAAATAAATAATACAATAATTGCCCTAGCTGGTTTGGCTCAGTGGATAGAGTGTTGGCCTGCGGACCGAAGGGTCCCGGGTTTGATTCCAGTCAAGGGCACATACTGAGGTTGCAGGCTCCTCCCTGGCCCGGACCCTGGTCGGGGCACGTGCAGGAGGCAACCGATCGATGTTTCTTTTGCATCGATATTTATCTCTGTCTTTCCCTCTCTCTTCCACTCTCTCTAAAAACCAATGGAAAAATATCCTTGGGTGAGGATTAAAAAAACAAACCCAATAATTAATAAATAATAATACAAGAATAAACTCTTCATAAAATTTTCTTTCTTTTGCTTATCTTTGTGTACTCACAACTGTAAACCTTTTGCCCACCTTTGTATGTTACTTATGATTATAATCATGTGAAAATATGTGTGCATTTAGACAGAGTAGAAAGATATAAGCAAATTAAAACAATTGTTGTATTATAGCGATGAGATTATGTGTGATTCTACTTTAAAAGGATATTCTATGATGTGGTTATATTGTTTAATGTGATTTAAAAGAATCAATAGAAGACGTTGATGGTAGTTATGTCTTTTTTTATGCTAGTTATGTCTTAATATCGATTATCACTTTCTTTTATAACAACTGAATTTAGTATGGTACACAACTGCCCAAAACGAGAGTACATTTCCTAGCCTCCCTTGCAGCTAGGCATTATGACAGGACAAAGTCATAGCTAATAAGAGAAGTGGCTGCCCTTAAACGTAAAGAGCCTGTCCTTCCTTTGTCCTTTTCCTTCATCTTGTTACCCTAAATCTCCCTTAGCTTTGTTTTTGCACATACTATGGGTTGACTGAATCTGATATGCATTTGATTGAAATAGGAACTGTTTCATAATTTAACAAATGAGAATAAACATGATTCATGAGGTAAGTATGTGTTTTCTATTGAACCAGTGTCCAGTACAAACTCTGAAAACAAGGGGATTATCTGTCCCATTTTTGGAGATCAAATGAGAATATATTAATATTGAAAAGTACATGTTTAGTGCTCTCCCTCCTGGGAGCACGCCTGCGCCTTTCCCTTCCCCTCTATTCTTCCTCCACAGGCTTGCATCTCCTAAACCCTAAGGGTCTCCACAAGACTTGCAACCAGGGGAGCAATGGGTGGCAGCAGCTCCTCCTGGGCTAAACCCCTGAACCTGTCTCCAAGGCCCCCTTTTCTCTGACTTCCCAGTGAGCCAAAGCAACCCTGCTGAGGGTCTCCTTTGCTTTTTCTATGCTAAGCCCTCCCTTGTTTCACTGTCCCCAGCTTTTTAAAAAAATATATTTTATTGATCTGTTACAGAGAGGAAGGGAGAGGGATAGTTAGAAACATCGATGAGAGAGAAACATCGATCAGCTGCCTCCTGCACACCCCCTACTGGGGATGTGCCCACAACCAAGGTACATGCCCTTGACCAGACTTGAACCTGGGACCCTTCAGTCCGCAGGCCGACGCTCTATCCACTGAGCCAAACCAGTTAGGGCTGTCCCCAGCTTTAATAAATGAACTCCCCCCCAAAAGAGTACACATTTGTGTTAAATATATTCTAGTGGGAATCATACACATTTACTCCAATATTCTTTATCATTTAAGGGAGTGTTTTAGCAGAGAATGAGATCCATGTTTTAGCAGAGAATGAGATCCTGAGTTAAAGCAGCAATCAACCTCCACATTTTAAATGTTGAACAAAATAAAAGATTGTATTTTTTAAAAAAATAAATTTTGTTGATTTTTTACAGAGAGGAAGGGAGAGAGATAGAGAGTTAGAAACATCGATGAGAGAGAAACATCGACCAGCTGCCTCCTGCACATCTCCCACTGGGGATGTGCCCGAAACCCAGGTATATGCCTTTGACCGGAATCGAACCCGGGACCTTTCAGTCTGCAGGCCGACACTCTATCCACTGAGCCAAACCGGTTTCGGCTAAAAGATTATATTTTTAAAGTTAAATAAATAATGCCCTTTGTTTAATTATCACAGCCTCTGGTAAGGTTTGATATAATCCAATAGCCTGGATCACAAAAGATCAATACTTCACACTATATCAGGCACGAGAATTTATCAATTCAAAAGGAAATTGATAAATACTACTGAAAATAGTCTTCATACTTGAAAAATATCCAAAGTGCAACATGAAAGCAGATGCAACACTCTGTCCCAACTGCTTGCAATGCTCAATAATGATTAGGTATGCTATGTCACACTGACTGTAGCAACAAATGCATTATTAATTTTATTATAATTGAGAATAGGTCAATCACAAGCTGTTCTGTAAAAACAAAATGCTACTGAAAAAAAGACACTGAAGGCTGACTCACTAGCAGCCTTTTATTCTGTGAATTCTAATATTTATGCTAAGCATGGCCTGTTCAGATATTTTTAAAAATGAAGGAAAGTCAAAATTGAATAAAAGTGCTAGGGATTCATATATGCACCATTTCTTGAACAAAATTGTATATTGTTAGTTTGAGGGCATCTAGTTGAAATAATTTATTCAGCTTAAACTTCTGCCAGTAAAAAATATTTGCACCCATGGTAATACAAAAAGGACGTAAAAATCTGTCGCACATTTGGTTCAGAGAGCATACTGAGGCCTTGTTTATATTTTTTCCCTTTGGTATTCATATTCATCATTTATAGACAGACAAGCAATTTATTAAATCACTTAGTTTTTTTTCCAATTAGGTGTGCATTAAAATGGTGGATAACGATGAACATACAATTTTTGACTCCAGAAAAATGGTTCTTTGTCTTCCAATTTGTCATCTGACAGGGGTACTTTAAATTTCACAATATCAAAACTTGGAGCAGAGAAGACAACCCTTCGTTGTTGCTTTGTATCTGGTCTGTCTGTCCGAGGTTCCTAGGTAGAATTATAAATGAAAGCAGAAAGTGTTTTATATTTGCTTTTTATTACTTTGTTTTTATAATTGACTTTTTGCACTTAGCTTCATCTCAATAAATGTATAACATATTAAAAAATTGCAAAGCAATACATGAATACATGTGCATTAAAAATATTCCTATGATGTAGGAGTATACTGAGGCAGAATTTACACAGTATAGCTTTTTTATTTTTAAAATATGTTTTATTGATTTCAGAGAGGAATGGAGAGGGTGAGAGATAGAAACATCAATGAGGAGAGAGAATCACTGATCGGCTGCCTCTTGCATGTCCCACACTGGGAATGGAGCCTGCAACCTGGGCATATGCCCTGTCTGGGAATCGAACTGTGACCTCCTGGTTCATAGGTCTATGCTCAACCACTGAGCCATACTGGCCGGGCAGTATAGCTTTTTTAACTTTATTTTTATTGATATGCATATATGTTCTTTGGCCAATCTCTTCACCTTCTTTCACCCAGTCCCCACGCCCCTCCCCCCTCTGACAGCTGTCAGTCTGTTCCATGTATGCACGCCTCTGTTTCTATTTTGTTCATCAGTTTATTTTGTTCATTAGAGTCACACTATAGCTTTTAAGAAGTTCATATAGAAATGACTTCCACTCTGAGAAAAGCACCATTAAAGATGTGCTGACTCATCAGTGTCAATATATAGAGGGTTTTTGGGTTTTTTTGCCAGCTCATGCTGATGTGAAGCCTGAACGACAGGTATTAATCAGGTTTAAGAATTTCAAAAATATGTGTTACCAAGAGAAATGTAGCTTTTATACTATCCAAAGGATATAACAAAGGGTTTTCAGCCTCGAACATGTAGATTAGAAAAATTCTACTCATAGAAGTAGAATTACTTGCAGTTTGCATATTGCCCAAAACAATGAATTCAGTACAAGTTAAACTTACAGTCTTCATAGAAGTGCTTGCTTTTTTCTCCTTCTGATAAGCTTTTTTCATTTTTTCATTTTTCATTTTCGCTTGCTTGGATCGACGACCCAGATGTTTAAATTGAACTTGCTGTTGGGAGGGCCGATAAAAACATTGGCTACTCAACAGAGGTAAGTACCTAGGAAATATTTGTATTGCAGGCAGAAAAATTGTACAAAATAAAAGTTAAACATACAGCAAGTTCCAAATTTTATTAAAGCATCCTCTAGCAAATATATCAAAGATCTCAGTATTTGCAGCAATACTGCATATATATTTTTAGGCCAAAGTTATCATTTCTACTTGAGTTACATAGCACAGTTCTTTATCTGCCACAATGACATTGGTGATAATGATAAAAATTATAAAACGTGGTTATCAATTGAAAATCAGTTTTCCTGGAAAATACTGTGTAGTAGCCATTTGAATATTTTTTTTAACCGTATACTAACACAAAAAAGTATTAAATTTCATAATAGCTGAAAAAACACACACAAACTTTTTAAATCAGTGTTGGGCTCAGACATAGTTTGTACTATGCCCGTAGTCCCCTGGCTTTACCACTGCAGGGCACACAGCCCCAACTTCCAACTGCTAGCACTGATCTCACTCAGCCTGCGAGCTTTCTCGTGAAAACAAGAAGCCATGTTCCGGGAAACTGCCTGAGAATTAATACCGCCTCTCCTAAGCAATCCTTAACCAATGACTGATGGCCATTGGTGTACAAATATCCCAACTCCTTTGCCCCCTGTGGGATAACTTGAGTTGCATGTTCTGTACTGGCTCAGACATTCCCAGGAGAGATTCAGCTCGTTACCCACAGTGGTAGCTTGCTTGCTAACACACACTGTTTTGGCTGCCTGCCCTTCCCCATTTCACTTCTCTACCCCGCTCTTATCAGTAGTTCCTGGGATAATGCCCCCCCCCCTGCCCCGCAATAAACTACTCATACTCAAATCCTTGTCTCATTGTTTGCTTCTGGGAGATCCCAAACTAAGACTACATTTGAAAAAGCCTTTAAGAAAGTCCTTTCCCCTCTTTAATTGATTTAGAATTTGGCTACTTATTTGGTTCTTTAAAGCAACTCATTCTTGGATAATCAGTAGCATGAGTCCAAACAGCTAGGAGTCTGGGGTTATATATGGTGGCAGAGAAAATTACATCATTTATTTCACATTGGTGGTAATAGGGTTAAGTTCTGTATTCAGTGCTTACATGGATGAGTGAGAGGAAATCTATTTTATGATGACAGACTGTGCCCTAAACCAGGCCATCTGTCTGGCAAATGTATAGTCTTGATCATAAAAATAAATGGGCTAAATTATGTTATTGGGTCAGCACCACTCATCTCTACTGAAAAAAAAACAACACCCACAAAACAACAAAACCCAGCATGTTTGTGTGACAATGGGTCACCAGTGTTTTCTTCAGGTACTAAAGGAGTATTTTTCATTTCAAATATGACAGTGTGAAAATGGACTACCAATAGCTCCTCTTCAGTCTTATTATCTTTTTCTTAAGAAAGAAAGCTTAATCTGTAAACAAGATGGGTTAGGTGAGACTTGGTAATGGAAGAAAAAAAGATATAATTGGAGTAGGCATATTCTGTTCATGTTGTTCAGATCATAATACAGTCCATTTCGCTACAACATGCATTTCTATAATGTGAATTGGCTCACATGCTATTGGTAAAGAAGGGAATAATGTCACTGTGATTTATATGCAATTTATCTTCAGCAAGGCGAGGCAGAGTAGCAAGAGCAGAATTATAACCTTCAGCAGAAAGGAAAAAGTCCTGAGCTCTGTGCAGCATGGGCAATGGGAGCCCTTCTGGATGTATTTATAAAAACAACAGTTAGCACCTGCACTAGGGCTCTCTCCCCAGAGAGGCACCCCACCCCCACAGTCCACCCTTACTGTCCTCCACCCTACTCCCCACCTTGGGTGGCTCTCGGTTCTTGGCAAGTTGCACTGACTCTCATGTCCACTTAAAAGGCAACCACTCTGGCCCAAGGCTCCACTTCTATCTGCACTCTCTCGATACCCACTGCTTGCTCTAATTAAAGAGTTGCCAGCATCTCTACCCTACATTTTTATATTTGCTGTGGTGGCCTCCAGCCATCCTAAACTGCCTGTCTGGTGATACAAGTTACCTCCCCAGGTAGCAATTGTCCTTTTTGTTGGTGCTATGTTTACAAAGTTGCATAAATTTTGAGCAATCTGCCTCAACCCTGTTATTACATTCTGTGAACTATTTGGCAGAATATGAACATTTTCAGAAATGTCTCTAGTATCATAACCCTAGTGAGGGGTCACTTTTACCTAGCTTGGGTAATAATCCGCAGCTGGTTTTGACGCATCTCTTCTGTTCGTGGTTTCTGTAATAGGTACTTCATTTCTTTTCGCAGACGTCTTGAGATTACTCTAGACTCTGCATAATCCATTATGTCATACATTATCATTGTCTTGGGAATGTTTTTGAGGCTCAATCTTCTCCAACAGTTATTTCTTCCACCAGAAGATGCAGGGGTCTTATCCAGAACACTGGAATACTACAGGGTGGAACCAAAGTAGGTTTACAGTGGTGAGTATGCGAAACACAGAGTTTATACTTGTATTATTATTTATTAACTAGAGGCCCGGTGCATGAAAATTCATGCACTGGATGGGGGGGGGGTCCCTCAGCCCAGCCTGCCCCCTCTCACAGTCCGGGAGCCCTCAGGGGTGGGAGGCGACCTGGCGATCAGGGGAAGGCGACGCCCCCATCACACCTCTGCTGCTGCCACTGCTGGCAGTGCAAGCCTCGGCCGGCCCTGGTTACCTGAGCCTTGGGCGGCCCTGGGCGGCTGGGCAGCCACTGTCAGCGGCTTGCCTGTGCCTCAGGCCGGCCCTGGGCGGTTGGGCAGCTGTCATCCGAGGCTTGCCTGCGCCTCGGGCTGGCCCTGGGCAGCAGCCACCACCATCTGCAGCTTGCCTGAGCTTCAGTCAGTAGGGGGTGCAGGAGGACCCGAGGCCCCCAGCGGGGCTGAGGGGATTCCGGTGGCAGGTGTGCAGAGTGGCCGGCCCTGCCCCCGCTGCGGGCGCCGCCATCTTTGTGATGATGTGACAGTCAATTTGCATATTACCTTTTCATTATATGGGATTATTATAGTATTTTCCATACAAACAACTATAAACCTACTTTTGCCCCACACAGTGGAAAGAACAATTACGAATGATTGGTTGTGGTGCTCTAGAATGGTTTTAGACACATTTCCCAAGGTTCCACTCAAATGTCACTTCATTCAAAAGGTATTCCTTGAACATCTCTGATTTGATTGGTATCTCTCTTCTATGACTCTAACTGCTCACTAATTGATGTTTTAGCTGTCTGTGTATATCTTAGCTCCCCTACTGGAAGGCAGAATCCCTGTCACATAGAATCATGTACATGGTACCACACTCACTACATATTTCTTTAATGTATAAACATTTTAATGGCAAATATAACTCACATAAAAGGCTCTGATTAAAAATGGCAGTGGAGTAAGTGGAAGCTACACTGACACTCTTCCAGGATGAAACTGGAAATACAACCAAAATACAGAAAATATACCCTGAAAAGCACTGAAGACCAGCTGGAGAGAACCCTGATAACCAAGGGTGGAAAGTGGAGACCGCACAAAGACTGGTAGGAAGGGTGGAGGTGCTAGAGGGCTGGCTGGGCTCCCACAGACAACAGCTGAAGGTCTGGAGGGATATCTTAGCTGTGGGGGGTTCCCACTGAGAACTCTGGGGTCTAAACTCCAAGCTGGACCCCCCCTGCAGAGAGCACCAGAACTGAGAAAGGTGCCCACATAACACCTGGATGTAAAAAGCAGCAGCATTGCTGTTTGTCAGCCAGAGACTACTGGAAATGCAGGCACCCTCTTAAAACACATTGTATGCGGGAAACGTATTTATACGTTTTACGTTGACTGGTAGTAAGTAGAGCGCGGGACACGTATTAATACGTTTTTTTATAGACTAGCGGTAGAATGCGGGTAACGTATAAATACGTAAACTAAAGTTATCGTAATTTTACTGAACGTTGCCATTTGCGCAAAAAAATTAGCAAAAATGGCCCGCGCCACGCACCACCTGTTAGCGCGCGATAAAAACTACCCGCAAACAATGTATTAAGGGGCCAATGCACAAAATTTTGTGTGCAGCCACTCACTTTGGGTTCTGGCAGAGGGAGGGCAGAGCAGACTGAAGCTGTGTGAGGAGAGTCCAGGTTTGGGGGCTTTGGGATAGGAGCTTGGATGGCAACCACGCCAGTTTCCTGTGTTGAGTCACTCCCTCACACTGTGGAGAACATCTTTCTCTGTAGACCTTTGCTATCCAGGTGGTTTTAGCCTGGGGGAAGGCAGTTATCACACTCTGCTAAAAGACCTCTAGCATCCTGTGGTCCATACCCCGAGGCTAATCAAGGCTGATAACAATCACACTGCAGGTAGAGACGGAACTCTAGAGGCTTTGAGTCTTTGCCTGATGATCTTCTGGGCCTTTGCCTGATGATCTTCTGGGCCCGGGGCTAGGAAAAGCAGACCCAGGTGTACATCTTGGTCCTTTCCAAAGGCACTCAGCCACAGCAGAGGGACCCACTAGCTTCGGTTTGCTGGTAGTCCCAAACAGGGTACTCAGGGCCAGTCAGAAACAGCGTCTGGCATGGTCCTGCAGTAGAGATTGGAAGTTGTAGATCTACCTAATACACAGACACAAACCCAAACAGGAAGCCAAAATGGGGAGATAAAAAACAACCCCAAAATGAAAGAACAAGAGAATTCTCCAGAAGAGCTAAACAAAATGGAGATAAGAAATTTATCTG
>NW_005355666.1:283386-288485 GCF_000412655.1 Myotis brandtii | reverse complement strand
AACTAAAGTTATCGTAATTTTACTGAACGTTGCCATTTGCGCAAAAAAATTAGCAAAAATGGCCCGCGCCACGCACCACCTGTTAGCGCGCGATAAAAACTACCCGCAAACAATGTATTAAGGGACCAATGCACAAAATTTTGTGTGCAGCCACTCACTTTGGGTTCTGGCAGAGGGAGGGCAGAGCAGACTGAAGCTGTGTGAGGAGAGTCCAGGTTTGGGGGCTTTGGGATAGGAGCTTGGATGGCAACCACGCCAGTTTCCTGTGTTGAGTCACTCCCTCACACTGTGGAGAACATCTTTCTCTGTAGACCTTTGCTATCCAGGTGGTTTTAGCCTGGGGGAAGGCAGTTATCACACTCTGCTAAAAGACCTCTAGCATCCTGTGGTCCATACCCCGAGGCTAATCAAGGCTGATAACAATCACACTGCAGGTAGAGACGGAACTCTAGAGGCTTTGAGTCTTTGCCTGATGATCTTCTGGGCCTTTGCCTGATGATCTTCTGGGCCCGGGGCTAGGAAAAGCAGACCCAGGTGTACATCTTGGTCCTTTCCAAAGGCACTCAGCCACAGCAGAGGGACCCACTAGCTTCGGTTTGCTGGTAGTCCCAAACAGGGTACTCAGGGCCAGTCAGAAACAGCATCTGACATTTTCCTGCAGTAGAGGCTGGGAGTTGTAGCAGATCTACCTAATACATAGACACAAACCCAAACAGGAAGCCAAAATGGGGAGATAAAAAACAACCCCAAAATGAAAGAACAAGAGAATTCTCCAGAAGAGCTAAACAAAATGGAGATAAGAAATTTATCTGATACTAGAGGCCTGGTGCACGAAATTAATGCACAGGTAGGGTCCCTAAGCCTGGCTGGTGATCAGGGCCGATCTGTGGGCTAACCAGTGGGTGGTCAGGGCCCCCCACTCACACCTGCCTTGGCCGGCCTGGTGTTGCCCACTCACTGGCCCTACCCCCCGCCGCTGCCTGTCTCCTCCCTCTGTGGGGCGACTGGCGGGGCAATCGGGGCATGCCCATTCACACCTGCCTTGGTTGGCCTGGGGCCTGCAGGCTGGGGGCAGCTCCTGTGTTGAGTGTCTGCCCCCTGGTGGTCAGTACACATCATAGCAACCAGTCATTCTGCCGGTCATTCCACCGTTCTGTCAATTTGCATATTAGGCTTTTATTATATAGGATAGAGTTCAGAATAATGATGGCAAAGATGCTCAACAGCATGAGAAAAGATATAGTAACTATGAAAAAAGACCAGTCAGAAAT
The DNA here is from genome assembly GCF_000412655.1 of Myotis brandtii. Lineage (NCBI taxonomy): Eukaryota > Metazoa > Chordata > Mammalia > Chiroptera > Vespertilionidae > Myotis > Myotis brandtii. The sequence goes on along the minus strand of NW_005355666.1, from coordinate 287,214 downwards.
AATGACATAACACTAATAAAGAACAAATTGGAAGGAATACTCAGCAGATTAGGGGAAGCCAAGGTTTGGATCAGTGAATTAGAAGACAGGGCAGAGAAAAATCACTCAATCAGAGAACCAAAAAGAAAAAAACAATTAAAAACCAGTACAGCTTAGACGGCATGACTCAGTGGTTGAGCGTTGAACTATGAAGCAGGAGTGCACAGTTAGATTCTCAGTCAGGGCACCTGCCTGGGTTGTGGGCTTGATCCCCAGTGGTGGTTGTGCAGGAGACAGCCAATCAATGATTCTCTCTCATCATTGATGTTTCTCTCTCTCCCTCTCCCTTCCTCTCTGAAATCAATAAAAATATATTTAAAAACAAAACAAAAAAAACAGGACGACAGCTTTAAGGAGCTGCTGGACAACATGAAATGTAACAATATTTGCATAATTGGAGTGCCAGAATTAGAGGAAAGTGAGCAAGGGATAGAGAACGGGTTTGAGGAAATAATGGCAGAAAACTTCCCTAACCTCGTGAAGGAAAAAGTCACACAAGTCCAGGAGGCACAGAAAGTCCCAAGTAAGAAGAACCCATACAGGCTCACACCCAAACACATCATAATTAAAATGCCAAACATTAAAGACAAAGAGAGGCCGAAACCGGTTTGGCTCAGTGGATAGAGTCGGTCTGTCGGGCACATCCCCAGTAGGAGATGTGCAGGAGGCAGCTGATCGATGTTTCTCTCTCATCGATGTTTCTAACTCTCTATCTCTCTCCCTTCCTCTCTGTAAAAAATCAATAAAATATATAAAAAAAATAAATAAAGACAAAGAGAGAATCTAAAGGCAGCAAGAGCATTTTGTAGCATTTTGTTACCTACAAAGGAGCTCCCATAAAGCTGTCAGCTGATTTCTCATCAGAGACTCTACAGGCCAGAAGGGAATGGCATGAAGTATTCACGGTAATGAAAAGCAAGGATCTAAAACTAAGATTGCTATACCCAGCAAGGCTAACATTCAAAAAAGATGGTAAAATAAAGAGCTGCCCAGATTTTTTTAAAAAAGAAAAGGCTAAAGGAGTTTATCACCACCAAATCAGCACTGCCAGAAATGTTAAAGGTACTGCTGTAATGAGAAGAAACAGAGAGAGAAACATAGGCATACAGAATTAAAATGGCAATAAATAAATACCTATCACTTGGCTAGCGTCACTCAGTGTTTGCACGTCAACCTATGAACCTGGAGGTCATGGTTTGATTCCTGGTCAGGGCACATGCCCAGTTGCGGGCTTGATCCCCAAAGAGGGGCATGCAGGAGGAAACCAATCATTGATTCTCTCTCATCATTGGTGTTTATATCTCTCCTTCCCTCTCCCTTCCACTCTGAAATCAATAAAAAATATATTTTTTCAAAAGTATATATGCACCCCTATGTTCCTGGCAGCACAATTTACAATAGGTAAGATTTGGAAACAGCCTAAGCGCCCATTAGCAGATGAGTGGATTAAAAAACTGTGGTACATCTACACAATGGAATACTACGCTGCTTTAAAGAGGAAGGAACTCCTATCATTTGCAACAGCATGGATGGAACTGGAGAGCATTATGCTAAGCGAAATAAGCCAGTCAGAGAAAGATAAATATCACATGATCTCACTCATTTGTGGAATATGATGAACAACATAAACTGATGAACAAAAACAGATCCAGAGACAGAGAATCATCGATCAGACCATCAAACCTCAGAGGGAAGACAGAGGAGGGTGGGGAGAAGGGGAGAGATCAACCAAAGGACTTATATGCATGCATATAAGCATAACCAATGGACACATACACTAGGGGGCTGAGGGCAGGAGCAGGGGGTGGGGTGGGGAGAAATAGGTGGATAAGGACACATATGTAATACGTTAATCAATAAAGAAAAAAATATGTATTTTTAAAATGTACCTATCAATAATAACCTTAAATGTAAATGGATTAAATGCTCCAATCAAAAGACATAGGGTAGCAAAAGAAAAGATGGGATGAGGAAGAAGCAAGATTCCAGATTCTGACTTCTTCACTAGGACTATGATCATAGCGACATGTCAGAAACAGTTTATGCTTTGGCATTTACCTGAGTTCACTATGTTCATGGTACCCTCTCAGATTCAACACCCTGGCTCTCCCCCATTCAGTTCTTTCCCTAATCACTGTAACTAGACCTGTAGTCATAGAGTATTATCCTAGAACTTCTGTGTTGGATTTTTACTGTGTTGACCAGACAAACTGGAACTACATTTCCAAGAATCCTCTTCCCTGTATAGTCTAGTTAAGAGTTGGCCAAAAAGGAATGTTCACAAGACCTGGAAGGTGGAAATGAATCAATAGCCATTAGTCTGAAGGTCATTGTGGTGAGAGGTGGTGACAGACAAGAGGTGCCAATATGCTCCAGCTTGTTCCCACTCTTCTCCACTCTGTTCTGCTCTTCTTTCCTGCTGACCTGGCTGGCCAACCATGGTTGCAGACCCACCAAGGCTGTGTTTACAGAGGCACAGCCTCCCGGCCCCCCCTACAAGCTTTCCCTCTGTAGTCCCATTCAGTGGTTGGTTTCTCATATTAACTGGCTGGTGGCTCCTGACTTCCTCCAGTGGTTCTCAACCTTCCTAATGCCGCAACCCTATAATACAGTTCATGTTGTGGTGACCCCCCCAACCATAAAATTATTTTCGTTGCTACTTCATAACTGTAATTTTGCTAGTTATGAATTGTAATGTAAATATCTGATATGCAGGATGTATTTTCATTGTTACACATTGAACATAATTAAAGCATAGGGATTAATCACAAAAACAATATTTAATTATATGTGTGTTTTCCGATGGTCTTAGGCGACCCCTGTGAAAGGGTCGTTCGACCCCCAAAGGGGCCGTGACCCACAGGTTGAGAACTGCTGTTCTAGAGGACTTTAAGGGAGAGGTTGACAGCAATAAAGTCATAGTAGGTGACTTTAACACCCCCTGATTTCACTGGATAGATCTTCCAGACAAAAAATTAACAAGAAAAGTGACTCTAAATGACACACTGGATCAGATGGATTTAATTGACATTTATAGAGCATTGCACCCCATAGCTGCAGAATATACATTCTTCTCGAGTACCCAAGGGTCATTCTCAATGATAGGCCACATATTAGGTCACAAAACAAGTTTCTCCAAATTCAAGAAGATTGAAATCATATCAAGCATCTTCTCAGATCACAATGGAATAAAATTAGAAATCAACTAGGGTAAAACTACTCAAAAACTTTCAAACACTTGGAGGCTAAATAGCATGTTATTAAACAACTAGAGGCCTGGTGCACTAAATTCGTGCATGGGGGAGGACCCTTCAGCCCAGCCTGCACCCTCTCCAATCCGGGATCCCTCTTGCAATCCAGAAACACTGGCTCCTAACCGCTCACCTGCCTGCCTGCCTGCCTGGTGCCCCTAACTGCTCTCCTGCTGGCCTGATGGCCCTAAATGCTTTCCCCTGCTGGCCTGATCTCTCTAACTACTCTCCTCTCCTGGCCTGATCCCTCTAACTGCCTAACTGCTCTCCCCTCCTGGCCTGATCCCCCTAACTGCCTATCTGCTCTCCTCTGCTGGCCTGATCCCTCTAACTGCCTATCTGCTCTCCCCTCCTGGCCTGATCCCCCTAACTGCCTATCTGCTCTCCTCTGCTGGCCTGATCCCTCTAACTGCCTAACTGCTCTCCCCTCCTGGCCTGATCCCCCTAACTGCCTATCTGCTCTCCTCTGCTGGCCTGATCCCTCTAACTGCCTATCTGTTCTCCCCTCCTGGCCTGATCTCCCTAACTGCCTATCTGC
>NW_005355666.1:281898-283153 GCF_000412655.1 Myotis brandtii | reverse complement strand
CACACTATCCAAAGCAATCTACATATTCAATGCAATCCCTATTAAAATACCAACAGCATATTTCACAGATCTAGAACAAATACTCCAAAATTTTATATGGAACCAAAAAAGACTCTGAATAGCTGCAGCAATCTTGAGAAAGAAGAACAAAGTTAGAGGGATCACAATATCAGGTATCAAGTTAAACTACAAAGCCACTGTAATCAAAACAGCCTGGTACTGGCACAAGAACAGGTATATAGTTCAATGGAACAGAACAGAGACCCCAGAAATTGACCCAAGCCATTATGCGCAATTAATATTTGACAACGGAGGCAAGAGCATAAATGGAGTAAGACAGTCTCTTCAATAAATGGTGTTGGGCCCTAGCTGGTTTTGCTCAGTGGACAAAGCGCCGGCCTGTGGACTCAAGGGTTCAGGGTTCAATTCCGGTCAAGGGCATGTACCTCAGTTGCAGGCTCCTCTCCAGCCCAGGCCCTGATCGGGATTCATGCAGGAGGCAACCAAACCAGGTGTTTCTCTCACATCAATATTTCTCTCTATCTTTCCCTCTCTCTTCCACTCTCTAAAAATCAGTGGGGGAAAAAATAAAATAAATGGTTCTGGGAAAACTGGACAGATACATGCAAATAAATGAAACTAGACCACCAACTTACACCATACACAAGAATAAACTCCAAATAGATAAAATACTTAAATGTAAGTCGCGAAACCATCCAAATCCTAGAAGAAACCATAGGTAGCAAAATTGCAGATATCTCTTGTAGCAGTATGTTTACGGATACATCTAGGGCAAACTAAGGAGAAAATAAACAAATGGGACCACATCAAAATAAAAAGCTTCTGCACAGCAAAAGGAACCATCAACAAAATGAAAAGGGAACCCACTGTATGGGAGAACATATCTGGCAACGATACATATGATAAACAGTTAATATCCAAAACATATATATAAGGAACTCATATAATTTAACAAAATCCAATTTAAAATGGGCAAAAAATAGAGGATAAAGACTAAAATCCAGGAAACCAAGATAGCGGCATAGGTAAACACCGGAAATTGCTGCCTCACACAACCACTTCAAAAATACAACTAAAAGACAAAACGGACATCATCCAGAACCACAGGAAGGCTGGCTGAGTGGAAACTCTACAACTAGAAAGAAAGAGAAAAGCACACTGAGACTCAGAGGAGGTGTGGAAGTAAACTGCAGAGGTACGGAGGCGCACGTGGAAAGGGCTGGCAACTGAGGAC
>NW_005355666.1:261985-279736 GCF_000412655.1 Myotis brandtii | reverse complement strand
GGGTGGAGGGGAGCTATGGGGGGGAAAAGAGGAACAACTGTAATCTGAACAATAAAGATTTAATTAAAAAAAAATAAAATGGGCAAAAAATAGACACTTCTCCAAAGTGAACATACAGATGGCCAAGAGACAAAAAGTGCTCAAAGTCACTGATCAACAGAGTGATGCAAATTAAAATGACAATGAGGTACCACCTCAGACCTGTCAGAATGACTACCATCAGCAAATCAACAAATGACTAGTGCTGGCGAGGATGTGGAGAAAAGCAAACCCTAGTTCACTGCTAGTGGGAATGCAGACTGGTGCAGCCCATTATGGAAAACAGTATGGAGTTTCCTCAAAAAACTAAATATGATTCTAGCTGGTTTGGCACAGTAGATAGATCGTTGGCCTGTGACTGAAGGGTCTTGGGTTTGATTCTGGTCAAGGGCACGCACCTTGGTTGTAGGCTCTGGTAGGGGCCCTGGCGGGAAGCAACCAATCAATGTGTCTCACATCAATGTTTCTCTTTCTCTGTCTCTCCTCCTCCCTTCCACTCTCTCTAAAAATCAATGGAAAAATATCTTTGGGTGAGGATTAACAAAAAATAGAATTTTAAAAAATTAAATATGGAACTGCCATTTGACCCAGTGATCCCACTTCTAGGAATATATCCTAAGAAACCAGAAACACCAATCAGAAAGAATGTATGAACCCCCTATGTTCATAGCAGCACAATTTACAATAGCTAAGATCTGGAAACAGCCCAAGTGCCCATCAGTAGATGAGTGGATAAAAAAGCTGTGGTACATTTATACCATGTAATATGCAGCAGCAGTAAAACAGAGGGACCTCTTACCCTTTAAGACAGCATGGAGGGACCTGGAGAGTATTATGCTAAGCAAAATAAGGTCAGAGAAATTGTATGCATATATGCATAAGCCATGGACACAGACAAAAGGGTGGTGAAGGCCTGGGGTGGGGGGTGGGGATGGGCTAGAAGGAGTCAAGGTGGGGAGAAAGGGGACCTATGCAATATTTTCAACAATAAAGATTTAATTAAAAAAATATAATACATCTAAATTAAACTCAGGATGAGCCTAACATTTGGTAATAGCTATGTGATCTGTATACCTGGTAGTGCTCCTTCATGACATGCTTGGGTTGAGATGACATTTGCATAAAGCTTTTTAGAAATAATGAGTTCATATTTGGTGCTAAGTGGCAAATTTCACTATTTTCATTTGAAGTATTTATAGAAATCCCACTTTTCTTTTTAAAATATAAAATTAGGAATTTTAAAAGTACAAATATATATAATCAGTTCAACCTTATAAATGCTCATTTAAGAGACAGGAATAGGGAAGGAGGATCTATGATGCTAGGAAATGGACTAACAGCAAGACAGTTAGGGTATATACACACACTCTCACTCACACACACTCTCACACATACAGGCCACTCTCCCTTTGTATTATTTAGGCATGCATGAATTTTAATTACCACTATTTAGTTGAATAAGCCCAGTCCTCCAACACATGATTCAAATTTCAGTTACCACAGTATAATTGAGTAATTGCATAAAGTACAAACTCTGCTGCTAGCCCTTCAGTCCATAGATCACTGCATAAATAACAGATGTGTATGGTGATTATGACAAATCATGTCACTTCTTTCAAAGTGTGTCAATGACTGGTCACTGTGGGTCTGTTATTTAATTCACACACAGACAGCAAAGTAAATAGTTGTGTTGCCTCTTTGTCCCCTAGTAACAACAAAAAAATCAAAAGAGGGAATAGGTCAAAAAAGTAACAAAAAGTGATAATGCTGGAAGTGAAATTCAAATCCCATGTAAATGGACTTTTAGAAGAAATAGGTGACCGTGGGGATGTTGATGCAGCCATCATTCAACAGACTGCACATAGGCAGCTAGAGGAACCTGGCGAAAGTGAACTTATCAACATAAGTGAGGAAAGAGGCTGTAACAAAAGGGATGGAGCTGTCCCAGAGGAAGTGACCCTGACAAAAAAAGACACTTCACAGTAAAGGAACTCTGAGATATACACAACATTTAAAGTCCAAAGGATAATATTCCGCTGGGATTGCACTAACATGCAGATGCCAGGGCCCAGCCCAGGTCCACACCTCTCCTCTCCTGCCCAGCAGGGCTCAGTGCTCCGACCGCACCCTGCATGTCTGTCAGTCTGGGGCCTGGTGGGCAGCACCACAAGACACATTAGACAGTGCCCTCCCCCTCGGTCTCCATCCTGCTCTTGCTGTTGTGGTGCCTCCATCCTGGTGTCGTTTTCCTTCAGCCTCCTGTCTTCTGTCACTCTCTAGAAGCTGCACTTGTGAATTCATCTGTGATTTCTGGTTATCAAATGCAATAGACAGTTGTCAGTCCCTGATCATAGCAGTTACATCATTTTTTTGGTGCTTTTCCATCTCCTTCAATAGACTGTGAACTCTGTGAGACAGGGAATGGGTCTTACTCATCAATATGTGCTTCCTGAATAAAAGGAACACTAGTATAACTAAACTGGTATAAAACAGGACTTTGAATCTGGGCCTCCTTCCCTTTTGATGTATTTTTAAATACCCTTATATAGACTTTAGAGTCATCAGATTTGTGGCAAAATAAAGTAGGTATTTTCTTCTACATCTACAACAGCAGCTTTATGAACCAAATGACCATGCATATGTCTGGTTGTAAATAGGCCTCTCGGTTTAAACTCTGCCAAAATGAAAATTGGAAGGTGGAGGGAGCAAATTCCACATGAAGAGTTCAAAATGGCTCAGGAGACCCTGATTGGTTTGGCTCAGTGGATAGAGAGTCAGCCTGTGGACTGAAGGGTCCCAGGTTCAATTCCAGTCAAGGGCATGTACCTTGGTTGCGGGCACATCCCCAGTAGGGGGTGTGCAGGAGGCAGCTAATCGATGTCACTCTCTCTCATCGGTGTTTCTAACTCTCTCTCCCTCTCCCTTCCTCTCTGTAAAAAAATCAATAAAATATATATTTTTTAAAAATGGGAAAAATCAATAAAATATATTTTAAAAAAATAAAAATAAAAAAAATAAAGTCCAAAGGATAAGCCCTGGCCAGGTAGCTCAGTTGCAAACACCAAGGTTGTAAACTCAATCCCAGGTTAGGGCACACACAAGAAGCAACCAATGAATGCATACATAAGTGGACCGACAAATCGATATTCATTCTCATATTCTCTTTCTCTTTCTCCTCTCTCTCTCTCTCTCTCACCAATTAAAAAAAATTAATGTCCAAAGGATAAAATGTTGGTGGGTAATCCAAACTTAAAAGAAGTATGACAATTTGCCAAGGCATAGAGAAGATGCATTGTAAGTTGCATAAGAACAAGAAGGCAAGCCCTTTAAACTACTCTAGATAAACTGTTTTTTAGTAGCTTTATTGAGATTCACATCCCATACAATTCACTTGTTTATTTTTAAATATATATATATTTTTACTGATTTCAGGGAGGAAGGGAGAGGGAGAGAGAGAGAGATAAAAACATCAAAGATGAGAGAGAATCATTGATCAGCTGCCTTCTGCATGCCCCCTACTGGGATCAAGCCTGCAACCCAGGCATGTGCCCTTGACCAGTCCACAGGCTGACGCACTATCCACTGAGCCAAACCAGCTAGAGCCAATTCACCTATTTAAGGTGTATAAGTCAGTGGTTTTCAATAGTTTATTTTTTTTTTTACAAAGAAATAAAACACTATACTGGTACAGTGAGGACTGCCTGTATATTTTATTTCCTGAGAGTGGAGTAGTAAAATGGGTAAACATCTCAGCACTGTCAATAATCTGCTCTGCGCTTATTAGCTATGTGACCTTGGGCCAGTTTTTAAAAAATCTCATTAAACTTAATTTTTTCTCATCTGTTAAAGGGTCACATAATTTATGAACGTGAAGATTAAAGGAGATAATAGGCATATAAATAGCTGAAGTCTGTGCTGTGTCCATAAAGGGCTCAATAAATATCAGGAATCACCATCTCTCTCTCTTCCAATATGTCAATCTGGGGACTTTTTTCTATGACACCAGTCCTTGGCATAGCCACGGTCTGCAAGTATGAGACCCATGTCCTTAGCAAAGATAGTTGGCACCCCCAAGCTCTAGTTATTTCCTGGTCCAATGCCTAATCTTCTAGGTTAAGGCTTTGAAAGGAAGAAAACAGAACTGGGCCGAAACCGGTTTGGCTCAGTGGATAGAGCGTCGGCCTGCAGACTAAAAGGTCCCAGGTTCGATTCCGGTCAAGGGCATGTACCTGGGTTGCGGGCACATCCCCAGTAGGAGATGTGCAGGAGGCAGCTGGTCGATGTTTCTCTCTCATCGATGTTTCTAGCTCTCTATCTCTCTCTCCCTTCCTCTCTGTAAAAAATCAATAAAATATATATATTAAAAAAAAAAAAGAAAACAGAACTGGGAGTCTCTAAGGCACTATATTAATTTCAAGTTTCACATTGAAGCAACTGAGTAAATAGTCAAGGCCACGTGTTATTATTATGAGCTAGAATTTTGAGATCCCTTAGTCCAGGGGTCCTCAAACTTTTTAAACAGGGGCCAGTTCACTGTCCCTCCCGTTGGAGGCCGGACTATAGTTTAAAAAAAAACTATGAACAAATTCCTATGCACACTGCACATATCTTATTTTGAAGTAAAAAGACAAAACGGGAACAAATACAATATTTGTATTTGCATGTGGCCCGCGGGCCGTAGTTTGAGGACCTCTGCCTTAATCTTTAGAATGTGTGAAATAGGGTAATAATAATACCTATCTCTTAGGGTTGTTATGAGAATAAAAGGAGTTGGTATTACAGTTATGTGCCACATAATGATGTTTTGGTCAATGACAGACCACATAGATGATGGTGGTCCCATAACATTATAATGAAGCTGAAAAATTCCTTTCACCTAGGGACATCATAGCCATTATAACATCATAATACACTACTCACGTGTTTGTGGTGGTGCTGCTGTAAACAAACCTACTGTACAAAAAAAGTACAGCACATACAATTATAGTAGCAAGCTATACCATCTAGACTTGCGTAAGTGCAATCTATGATGTTCACACAATTCTGAAATCCCTAATGATGCATTTCTCAGAATGTACCCCTATCATTAAGTGGCGCATGACTGTACATCGGCATTTGCTATTATTATTATTTAGGTATCTAGTGTAAGTTCCCTGATTCAGCACTTCTGGCCTATTAGTTACACAAACCAGAAGACTAGGAGCCATATTAAGGAAGGCTAGGACACCTTCCTTTAATTTACCACGCTGTCACCAAGGCTAACTGCTTTTTAAAAAATATATATATATTTTTATTGATTTCAGAGAGGAAGGGAGAGGGAGCAATAGAAACATCAATGATGAGAGAGAATCTTTGATTGGCTGCCTCCTGCACCCCTCACGAAATTGAACCCAGGACCCTTCAGTCTGCAGGCTCACTCTCTATCCACTGAGCCAAACCAGCTAGGGCAAGGCCCACTGCTTTTATTCCCTAACTAGAGGCCTGGTGCACGAAATTTGTGCACTGGGGAGCGGGGGGGGGGGGGGTCCCTTCAGCCGGGCTTGTTCCCTCCCGCAGTCTGGGACCCCTTGGGGGATGTCCATGTGCCTGCTCACTGCTCCTTACTGCTCAGCTTGCTGCTCCTTAGCACTGCCGCGGAGGTGGGAGAGGCTCCTGCCACCGCCGCTGCGCTTGCCAGCCGTGAGCCTGGTTTCTGGCTGAGTGGCACTCCCCCTGTGGGAGCACACTGACCACCAGGGGGCAGCTCCAGCATTAAGCGTCTGCCCCCTGGTGGTCAGTGTGCATTATAGTGACCGGTTGTTCTGGTCTTTCAGCTGTAACAGTCGCTTAGGCTTTTATTATATAGATTATCTCTTGCATCTCCAGCCTCACTGCCCTAAACCAATATACCACCATCTCTCCTAAAATACTGCAGAAACCTCCAAACTAGAAGGCTGTTACTGTACTCTATTCTATACTCTACATTGCAGCCACATGGATCTCCTCGCTCATTGGATTCATCACCTCATTTCTTGAAACACTGTACCAGCTTCTCATTGGACACAGAATCAAGAAAAAAAATACCTCCTCCAAATAAAAAATAAAAAAAACGAAGTAAAAAAATGAGAGAAAAAAACAAACACCTTACTATGGTTGAAAGCCCTGTATGATGATCTTAGCGGCCCTCCAGCCTGACTACATACCACCACACTCTGCTCTCTCTCCTCCAGTCCCACAGACCTGCTTCCAGGCCCTGTAGCTCCTCCTGCCACAGAGCCTTTGCCTTGGGTATGCCACCTGCTCAGCCCCAGACTGAGGCTGTGACACATTGTTGATTGCCTACCCGTCAACCACTTCCCACTTCTCCCTTGCTCCTGGAGCCCTGATTTTTTTTTTCAGGTATGGACCAGCAATATACTCTGGGAAGGAGAGCCCCAGCACACAAACCAATCAGTGATTGGTTTAGGGGGGAACATGTGATCTGGTTCTGACCAATGGGGCCTGAGGGGGTCTGTTGGGGTTTTCTGGGAAAGAGTTTTCTTCCTGAGATAAAAAGACTCATGGAGTCTCCTTCTCCCTGCTTCTGAATGTAGTTGAGAATGTGATAGTTAAGCCAAGAGAACTGTAGAGAAGCTGACTCGGAACCCTAATGTTCTTGAGCTGCCACATTAGCTAGTCCAGGACCCTCCTATCTGGGAACTTCTTGCACGAGACAATAAATGTCCTTTTCGTTTAAGTCTCTTGTGGCTGGAAATACTCTGTTACTTGTAGTAGAAAGCATCCCAACAATAAAAGAATCCTTCTTTATTAGGTCAAATCCCCATGCACTCTCTTAGCACCATGTATTTATTTTTGATTTTTAATTGAGATAACGTTTATATAAAATTCACCATTTTAACCATTTTATAGTGTACACGTCAGTGGTTTTTAGTAAATTCACACCATATATCACCACTATCTAATTCCAAAACATTTCCACCACACCAAAGAGAAACCCCACATTCCTTAGGTATCACTCCTCAGACACAAAAAGCCATACATTATATGACTGCATTAGTATGAAATATCCAGAATAGGCAAATTCAGAGAGACAGAAGGTAGATCAGTGGTTGATTAGGGCTGTAGTGATAGAGGAATCAGGAGTGACTGCTTAATGCATGTGAGGTTTCCTTTTGGGGTGCCAAAAGGTTCTGGTACTAGATGGTGGTGAAGTTTGCACAACACTGTGAATGTACTTAATGCCACTGAATTGTTCACTTTAAAAATGGAACATTTTGTATTGTGTGTGTTTTTAAGTAATATTTTTATTGATTTATTTTAGAGAGGGGGAAGGGAGCAGGAGAGAGAGAAACATCGATGTGAGAGCGTAACATCGATTAGCTGCCTCCTGCACACCCCCTACCAGGGATCGAGCTCGCAACCCCGGCATGTGTCCTGACCAGGAGTTGAGCCAGCATGGGATGATGCCCAACCTACTGAGCTACATCAGGCAAGGCTATATTGTGTGTATTTTACCATGAAAAAAAAAATGTATGATTCTTGGGGAAGATAGGGTAAGAAGGCTTTTTGTTGTTGTTTGGTTTCAATATCTAAATCTAAATTCCTTACTGTCACGTAATCTTGCACGGTGACAATATCCATTTCATCAGTTATTTTGAACTTCTGGAAAAGATATTCATCTTCTAAAATTTGTTCAAGAAACTTCTTCCTCCCCATTATTTTGTAAGCATCATATGACGCCTATAAAAAGAACAGAGCATAGACTTTTAAAATAGTATAATAGCAATAATAATCAGCACATACTTTACGTATTTTTCTGACAAATACATAAAATATTGTTCTTTTCTTCTAACAGCTTGTATTCAATAAAAGGATAGTATTTTCAAAGAAAATATTATATAGGGATTTTAAAAACTACCTAAAATTTGTTCCCATAACCATATCTACATAGTTTTAAAATGCAGCTAGAGGAGCTGAGTCTACAGTCCTCGGAGAACCAGTTTTTAATTTTTTAAAAAAATTCTCATCTGAGGATATGATTTTAGAGAGAGAAGAAGGGAGAGAGAGAAACATTGATGAGAGACATCTATTATGTGCCCCAACTTGGGATCGAACCCACAACCTAGGTATGTGCCCTGACTGGGAATCGAACCTGCAACCATTTTGGTTTACAGGATGATGCTCCAACCAACTGAGCCACCCGGCCAGGGCAAGGACCAGTTTTTAAAAGATGTCTTTTACCCCTTAAAAAACATTCCTTTCCCTTAAAACAAAACAAAACAAAACAAAACAAAACAAAACAAACCTATAATGACATTCATGCTGTCCATGCAGAAAAAATTTATTTTATTATTAAATAGGTTGGCCTAGGAACTGCAAGAAAAGGTATCACTCAGCCAACTATCTTTTCTTTTTTCAAAAATATATTTTATTGATTTTTTACAGAAAGGAAGGGAGAGGGATAGAGAGTCAGAAAGATCGATGAGAGAGAAACATCCCACTGGGGATGTGCCGGCAACCAAGGTACATGCCCTTGACCGGAATCTAACCTGGGACCCTTCAGTCCGCAGGCTGACACTCCATCCTCTGAGCCAAACCGGATAGGGCATAGACCAACTATCTTTATGTGTTAGTTAATATATAGCCCCCAAATGGCAACATGTACGTTTTAGATTGCTCAGACCTCTTTCTCCTTCAGACTTCATTCTCAGTAGCCAAAGATTGGCAAACAAAGGGTTTTTTACATTTGCTGCTCAAGGAAAGTACCCGAAAGGGCAAAGACAGAAAAATCACAGAAAATACTGACGCTCAAATCCTGTCTGGCCCTATTGGTACCAAACTCTTCCATGCATTTCTCCTTGTTCCAAGAGCTATACATAGACTGTGAGTAGAGCTTTAAGTACGCCCCTCCCTCTTTCCCACTCCCCATAGTATGTGCTGCTTCTTCTAACACATATTTGTACTATGCATCTGTGCTTCTGGCCACAAAGGATATGCTTATGTGAAGGGAGACTAGCGAAGATGAAGATTTAAATATCTTTTGATTTCAGATCAGTCTCACTTTTCCTTTGTATCTCAGAATGTGACGCTAGTGAAAGTATGGGAACCCTGTGTTATATAATGCTGATGTAAGGCCACAGAGGAGTCACTGAGATAGGGTTGACTCAGAATCTGTTCTTTTTACTTACCACACAATACAACAGTGAGCCTTGATGTATTTTCTATTTCAATTCTCACTTTTGTTATCTAGAATATTCCTTTTTAATTTTTTAAGTTTCTAAGCTTAGAACACAGATACATATGAAAAATAAAAGAAAATACATGGTGGCCCGGCTGGTGTGGCTCAGTGGTTGAGCATCGACCTGTGAACCAGGAGGTCACAGTTCAATTCCCGGTCAGGGTATATGCCTGGGTTGCGGTCTCGATCTCCAGTGTGGGGCATGCAGGAGGCACCCAATCAATGACTCTCTCTCATCCTTGATGTTTCTGTCTCTCTTTCCTTCTTCCTTCCTCTCTGAAATCAATAAAAACAATCTATTTTTAAAAAGAAAATAGCCCTAGCTGGTTTGGCTCAGTGGATAGAGCGTGTCGGCCTGCAGAATGAAGGGTCCCAGGTTCGATTCTGGTCAAGGGCACATGCCTGGGGTGTGGGCTTGATCCCCAGTGGGGGGCGTGCAGGAGGCAGCCAATCAATGATTCTCTTTCATCATTGATGTTTCTCTCTCTCTCCCCCTCTCCCTTCCCCTGGGAAATCAATAAAAAAAATATTTTTTAAAAAAGAAAATACACGGTGAGGCAAAAGTAAGTGTATAGTTGTGAGTATGCAAAACACAGTTTATTCTTGTATTATTATTTATTAATTATTGTATTATTTCCCATATGAACAAATATAAACCTAGTTTTGCCCCACCCTGTATTCAAATAGTTGTAGTTTTATTCCTAAGGTAGTAAATTAAAGGGACAGAAATAGTTTACTAAAAATGTGATGGAGATTTCCTTTGGGCAGATCATTTTGGTTTTCCATTTCATTAGTTTCTTTCTACACTATGCATCTAAACAAAAGGCAGTATTGGCACGTAACTCCACTATGCTTTCTTTTTAAAAAAATATATTTTATTGATTTTTTTTACAGAGAGGAAGGGATAGGGATAGAGAGTTAGAAACATCGATGAGAGAGAAACATCGATCAGCTGCCTCCTGCACACTCCCCACTGGGTATGTGCCTGCAACCAAGGTATATGCCCTTGACTGGAATCAAACCTGGGACCCTTGAGTCCGCAGGCCAACGCTCTATCCACTGAGCCAAACCGGTTAGGGCATCCACTATGTTTTCTTGCAATTACTTTTCTGAGGGTCCTAATTAACCATTCCCACAGTGACTCTAAAGGTAAAAGCAAATAGTTATATACTGAACAGGTCTGAAAAACCACTTAACTTCTGCTTTGAGCATTTCTTTAGATATAGTTATATTTTACTTTAGAACAAGTTACTTAAAAAGGCATTTGTTATTTCCTCCCCACTCTACTCCACTCCGCCACCACCACCAATCTCTCCAAGCCCTGGTTTCTTTATTTGTACAGGGCCTCAGCTGTGTGAGGCCCATCCCCGTCTCTCAGTCAAAACTCTCTATGCCTGGCAGCACATGGCAGGCCTGCTGCCTACTTGTGACAGGGATTTGAAAAAGTTTGCCCTCCAGTGGCCAAGATGTTCTTTCTCATACGTCTGTCGTGTATGGCCAGATTCAGGAAAGTCCTTCTAGATAGAAAGAGATGGGAAAGCAGAGCCCAGCCCCAAAAGGGAAGGGTAAAAACTAGGCAATGCTCTAGCTTGATCCCCAGTGGGGGGTGTGCAGGAGGCAGCCGATCAATGATTCTCTCTCATCATTGATGTTTCTATCTCTCTCTCTCCCTCTCTCTCTGAAATCAATAATATATAAAATTTCACAGTTGCTTAACAATATAAATGAGAAGCAAAACACACATTAATGACCATGAGCAGCATGGCCATTAATGTAGCTAATCCTGGGAAGGAGGATTTTCAATACTCCAGGCATTCTAAGTAATGCACATTGTGAGTGTTATTCATGAGTAGGAAAGTCCCTACATTCCCATTTATTCCATTTGTTTTCATCAAATATTGAAATACCCAGGGAAACTAAAGAAATCTTCTGTATTTTATTTTTTTCAAAAATTTTAAGCTAGCCCTGGCCGGTTTTGCTCAGTGGATAGAGCATCGGCATTGGACTGAAGGGTCCTGGATTCCATTCCGGTCAAGGGCAAGTACCTTGGTTGCAGGCTCAATCCACAGCCCTGGTTGGGATGCGTGTGGGAGGCAACCAATCAAGAGACACATCAATGCTTCTCTCCTCTGTCTCGCCGCCTTCTTTCCACTCTCTCTAAAAATCAACGGGAAAACATCCTCCAGTGAGGATTAATAAAAAAACAACACAAAACAAAACAAAAAACTAGGCAAGGATTCCAGGATAGCCGCCAATCAGACTAAGATTCAAGAGGCAGGTTCCATTCTTAGTGGGTGACTCAAAGGGTCAGAGGGGGGCATCTCTAAATTTGACACCTCCCCTGATACCCGGCATCAATGTGGCCCAGAAGCCCCCCCATCCCTGTGGCTACTTGCTGGCCTAGATCCATACTTGGGCTATCAAGTTACTGTAACATCTCAAGTCTCTTCCCTGCCTGGCTGGAAATTCTTATTCATGAAGGTAGTAATAACTAGTATCTCTGCATGGGGACAGTTTATTGGTTTGAAACAGTTCAATTAGATACAGGCTCTGAATTAATAAAACCACCATAATGGCCTCAAAATGTGCACAGTACGCAGAGAAGTGTTCAAGTCTCAGTTCTGCCCCTGACAAGCCTCTCTGTTTCAGCTTCCTCATAGGCAAAAAGGGAATAACATGTTATCAGTGGGTTATATAAGAGAACGTATTTAGTGGGGCTGCTGACTAAGGAGTGGTTAAGAGCATGAACTATGAAGTCAGGCTCACTGTTTGTTTTTTAATATATATTTTTTTATTTTAGAGAGGAAGGGAGAGGGAGAGAGAGCTAGAAACATCAATGATGAGAGAGAATCATTGATCAGCTGCCTCTTGCACACTCCACACTAGGGATCAAGCCTGCAACCTAGGCATGAGCCCTGACCGGGAATTGAACCGTGACCTCCTGGTTCATAAGTCAATGCTCAACCACTGAGCACACTGGCCAGGCAGGCTCACTGGGTTTTGATGTCAGTTCCTTCACTTTCTAGTTATGAAACCTTAAGTTACTTAGTCTCTTTAAAATGAAGATAACAGAATCTACATTCTAGAGTTTGTGAGAATTAAATAATAATGCACATAAAGTGTTACACATCATACTTGATACTGTTCAATAGGGGTAGCTATTATTAATATTAATGTTTTTCTTTTTTACATAAATACACAATCCTCAAAAAGAATGGGATCTTCAATTTAAAATAATAGTTACTGAATGTTAATGTTTAAGAGCTGTCAGTTACCCAGAGGGGTTCCAGACCATGGTGGAGGGCACCTTTAGGACAGTGCTCATGAAAATATATTGTGCCCAGGGTCACTTGGGCATCTTGTTAAAGGCAGATGCTGATTCAGTGGGTCTTGGGTAGGGCCTGAGAGTATGTGTTTTTTGGTCAATTCTCACCTGAGGATATTTTTTCCATTGATTTTTACAGAGTGGAGGAGAGGTAGAAGGGGGTCCGAGGGGGAGAGAGGGAGAGAGGGAGAGAGGGAAAGAGGGAGAAACATCGATTGATTGCTTCCCACATGTGCCCTGACCAGGGCCTGGGATTGAACCTGCAACCCCGGTACATGCCCTTGACTGGGAATCGAAATCACAACCCTTCGGTGTGTGGGCTGACGCTTTAACCACTGAGCACACTGGCCATGGCTAGGGATTATGCATTTTAAAAAAATATTTTTTATTGATTTTAGAGAGAGAAAGGGAGAGGGATAAAGAGAAACATCGACGAGAGAGAAAACTGTTGGCTACTTCCTGCACACACCCTCACTGAGGATAGAGCCTGCAACGCGGGCATGTGCCCTAATGGGGAATTGAACCGTGTTATAGGTCAGCAGGCCACACTTTGAGTAAGTCGCAAGGCTTTTAGAATATTCTAAATATAGTTGGTGGACTAACCACAGTGACAACCCTCTGTAAATAAGTATTGCTCTGAAAATAGATCATCGAAGTAGGTAACTGAAATAAGATCTCTTTTACACACGACTATACAATTGTTCTCGTATCATTTGAACTGTCTTGGCACCTTTGATGAAAACAATTCATCATCTATTTGTAGGTCTATTTCTGAATTCTCTATTCGCTCTCATTGATCTACATGTCTATATGTTATCACTACACTGCTGGGATTACTGTGGCTTTTTAAGTCTTGAAATCAGGTAGTGTAAATTTTCTAACTTTGCTCTTCTTCTCCAAAGTTTGTTAGGCTACTCTATATCCTTTCACTTGTTTTTTGCTCTTTTTTCTGGTGAACACATGAAAGATGCCTTTGGAAAATAAGGAAATGAAACTAGAAATGGCAATAAAAACAAGAGAAAAGCTGGAACAACAACCACCTGTGAAACACCCCTCCTTCGTAAGTGAACTTAGATTAAACATCTGAGTGGACTAAAACTTAGGAAGTTGGATTAGTCTGCCGAAGACATAATTTCTACATTCAAAGAGCAAAGGAGTTGAGTAAACTTATAGTGCGAAAAATTCCACTTCTATCAACCATTAATCCAAGAGTTACCAGTTTGTTTTGAAGCTGAACTGAAGGGAAACAGGAACCCTAAACTGTGCTCTCCAAACTGGGTATGTCCTCATTATTTAAAACTCGTATAATGTTTAGTGAAGAACTCAAGCTGAATGATATGGCTGCATTTTTACAATAAGAACAAAAAAAAAATTAAAAATATATCTGTGTGTGTATTTTCATGGGAAAAACATGAAGGGGTGATGGGAGCGGGCTAGAAGAGGTTAATGGGGGAAAAAGGAGGACCTATGTAATACTTTCAACAATAAAGATTAAAAGAAAAAAAGAAAGAAAAACATGAAGGATACAAAGCAAACTGTTAACATTAATCCCCCCAGGCGAGTGAAAGTTGCAGCACAGAGAAGAAAGCCATAAAGGCATATTTTCCTTTTTTTTTTTTTTAAAAAAAAACACCTCTCTGTGCTATTTCCTTTTTAAAAACAGTTACTTTGTAATTTAAATAAAAACTGAAGTTATTATACAGCATTTTACAAGTTTTAATATACACACAGTGCTTTCCAGTCACGGCGTCCAAGGTTCTCATTTGCTCCAGCCTGGGGACAGTACGGGCCTCTAGGAGCTGACCCAGGAGAATTGCAGTTCCTGGAAAGGCCCCATTATGTAACCTCAGGAAAGCAGCAACTGATGCTATTTTCTAGGGCCAACTCTAAGCTTATTCTGTAGATTAATGTGGTATGAACATAAAGTAAACATCTACTTTTGTATTTGAAGTCCTCCTATATACATGAAAAATATTAATGTTTCTGAAACACCACATTCCATATGAAAACACATAATCCATTTGATACATTTCTGAAACGGAGTTAAATTTTCTCTGATATTGCCTGAGAACAGAGAAAAGCAGTCTCTTTTCCTTTTCTAATATTCTTTGGAGAAGAAATGTTACACATGTTGGAGGTGATCAGAAACTGCTAGGTTGTGTGGTCTTCTATCCTGAATTCATGCCATTACTGATTACTTCAGATGGCCCATACTTTTCATGTAAAATATTTCCAGAAGGCGACAGGAAAAGAACCTTTGATTTATGGTTTATAAAAGGCTAAATATGAGTCCTAGCTGGTTTTTCTTAGTGGTTAGAGCGTCGGGTTGGATTCAGGTTAAGGGCAAGTACCTTCGTTGCAGGTTCGATCCCTGGCGGGAGGCAACCAATCCATGTGTCTCTCTCACATTGATGTTTCTCTCTCTCTGTCTCTCCTCCTCCCTTACATTCTCTCTAAAATCAATGGGGGGAAAAATATTCTTGGGTGAGGATTAATAACAACAACAAAAAAAGGCTAAATATGACAATGTATACTTTTTTTTTTTTTTTACTCAACTACAGTCATATATAAGGGTCAACAGAATAAAACCTGTGTTGTAGATCCTTGCTATTAAAAGTGTGGTCCATGGGCCCTAGCTGGTTTGGCTCAGTGGATAGAACATTGGCCTGCAGACCAAAGGGTCCCGGGTTCAATTCCAGTCAAGGGCACATACCTTGGTTGCAGGCTCCTCCCTGGCCCAGGCCCTGGTTGGGGCTTGTGCAGGAGGCAACTAATCGATGTTTCTCTCTGTCTTTCCTTCTCTCTTCCACTCTCCCTAAAAAAATCAATGGAAAAATATCCTCAAGTGAGGATTAAAAAAAAAAAGTGTGATCCATGGGAGCTGGTTAGATTCAGGCCCCATCCCAGATCTACTGAATCAGAAACTGCATCTTTAACAAGATCCTCAGGTGATTCTTATGCTGCAGACAATTTTGGTGAATATTCATGAAACTTAAAAGAATTCAGATAAAAAAGGATATTTTAAAAGTTCATTTCCAATAGTCCAGCATAGCTTTATCTAAAGATGCTACCAGAATTGAAGAAACAACGATAAAATGCCATTCAGACAAAACTGAATCAAAGGTTATGCATAATTTTAAAGCACTGACCAATAGGCCACTTTAGTCCATTACAGGGTTGGGCAAAAGTAGGTTTACAGTTGTGAGTATGCAAAACAGAGAATTTATTCTTTTAAAAAATATATTTTTTTATTGCCATGCTGGTGTGCCTCAATGGTTGAGGGTCGACCTGTGAACCGGTAGGGGCACATGCCCAGGTTGTGGGCTCGATCCTCAGTGGGGGGTATGCAGGAGGCAGCTGATCAATGATTCTCACTCCCTCTCCCTTCCTCTCTGAAATTAATAAAAATATATTTTATTGATTATATTTAAAATATGTATATTTATTGACTATATTTAAAATGTTTCATTATTAATTATTATTAACCTACTTTTTCCTACCCCTGTCTTAACAAACCAAAAATTTAATATTAAGAATAATGGTGGATATTTTTTAGAACCTTATATATGTAATTACTCCAAATATTTTTTAGCTAATAAACAGAGACACTTTGAAACATATGGTTAAGAAAATACTAACTGCCTGCTGGGATGTTTAATGGTGAAATAATAGTCTGTATACTTAAATGCAATCCAGATACTACATATCTATGTTATGATGTTAAGATGTGTAAGAAGCTAAATAACATAAAATGTACAGTGTAAAACATCACCTTACTTGACGGCTTTAACATATTTTTTCCGCTGAAATACTTGTAACCATAGCCTCCAGTATGTAGAAAAATTTTAAACACAATAAAAGGTGGAAATTTTTCACCACTGAATCTGAAATAAAGATGAAAAATGTGTCATTTGGAATCAGGTTTGGGGCTCAGTTACTGCTCCCCCTTGTGCTTAAGATAGTTTCTTGCATGCAGGATAAAGGCTATACCAGAGCATAGGACAAACTGGTAATGAAATGGATTATAGAAGATGAAAGAGCCACACCTAGGGGTGTGTATGCTCACATCTATTCTCATATGTGTGACAGGCTGGACACATCATGGGACACGAACTACTCTCAAGGCAACTTTTGGCCTAAGAGTCATGCCTCAGTTTCTTTACATAATAAATGTAAATAAAAACACATTTACTTTGCAGTTATATACTGAGAAGTTATGAGGACTTAAGAAAACAAATATCTAAGATTGCTTCATATTAACTAAGTACTTCTTGAAATAAATCAGCATAGAAACATTACCTGAATTTAACTTTACACTTATTGCCAGCATCTTTAAGAAACTCAGCCTCCACGGGGCTCACATTCTTCAGTATATCATATGTCACACAATATTCCTGAAATAGATGATGGTGCTATAAATGGAAGGTGGTACCTTGCCCAGTTGCAATTTACTGAAAATAACAGAGGCAGCATGATAAAGTGAACGGTACACCAGACTTGGGAGTTCTGAAGAACTGGGTTTTAGTGTTGGCTTCTCCACCTATCATTTGTGTGGCCTTGGAGTCAATTACTCACTCTTTTGGCCTCCAAGTTTGGGTATGTGTTCCTCCTCAAGATCCCAGGCACTGTTCTTTCCCTATGATAACACTTCTCACAATGTACTGTAATTAACGACAAACTCCTTGTTATCTCCTACTAGACTATCAGCTTAATGAAGGTAGGGGCAGTGTCCTTCTTCTTTATCACTGTATTCCCACCACCTAGTACAGTGCCTGGAACACAGCAGGTGCTTCACAGTATATGATACTAAATGAATCACTGTAAATGAGGATGATCATAGTACTGTTAGTAGCTTTTAAGCACTTTTATATACCACGTACTACGTTAGGTACTTATACACATAACCTCATCTAATCCTTATAACTCAGCAATATTATTTGAATACTAGAGGCCCGGTGCACAGAAATTTGTGCACTGGCGGGGGCGGGTATCCCTCAGCCCCACTTGTGCCCTCTCACAGTCTGGGACCCCTCGGGGGATAACGACCTGCTGGCTTAGGCCTGCTTCCGGGTGGCAGAGGGCAGGCCCAATCCCTAGGTGCCTGCCCCGCAGCCCCTGGTCGGGCTCAGAGCAGGGCCGATTGGGGAGTTGGGGCACCGCCCCCTGTCAT
>NW_005355666.1:259862-261471 GCF_000412655.1 Myotis brandtii | reverse complement strand
AGGGGCCAGGAGGCCTCGCGGCTCCGCTGATCCCAGTGCTGGGAGGCCTCGTGGCTCCGCTGATCCCGGAGCCCTGAGGCCTCGAGGCTCCGCTGATTTCAGGGCTGTGAGGCCTTGTGGCTCCGCAGATCCCAGTCCCGGTAGGACTCGCGGTTCCATTGATCCTGGGACGGTGAGGCCTCGCTGCTCCGCGGCTTCGGGGCTGTTTGGCTTCGCTCCACCGCTTGGAGCCTGCGTATGCAAATTAACCACCATCTTTGTTGGCGGTTAATTTGCATATCGCCCTGATTAGCCAATGGGAAGAGTAGCGGAGGTACGGTTAATTACCCTTTTTGTCTTTTATTAGATAGGATTATCTTCCCATTTTACAAATGAGCAGGCTCTGGAAGTGTCTGTAACTTATCCAAAAGCATACAGGTAGTAAGTGGGGAAGCCAGGATTCAAACTTCGATCTGTTTGACTTTAAAGTCCCCACTTTTCTCCCATATGACCCTGTCCAACATTTATGCCTATGACAATCACATAAAAATGTATGCCAAAGGGATTTTAAAATGACAAAGCAGTATTAATGTAAGGTAGTAACTTGAAGTATTAGGATAACATAAAAAAAAGAATTTCATTCTTTCTGTCACTAAAAGAATCTAAAATGATAACAAAACCAGTATGATCATACTTAAATACAAGTTCCATATGTGAAGACAATGAACCTGCAATGTCACAAGTTGACCTGGGTGGGTTTTCTCTGAGGTATTTTGCTGTCACTGACATCACAAATAGGTCTGTGGGGTCAGATGGTGAAGAGGTGTACACAGTGCTCAGACTGTATCATTTTTTCAAAGGGGCTAAAATTCCCTTAATATGACTATCTATAATAATAAAAGCATAATATGCTAATTAGACTGGATGTCCTTCCAGACAACCTTCTGGACGAAGCCGGAGCTGTGAGGGAAGCCCGGGTCCCGGGTGCCTGCCGGTGGCCGGAGGAAAGCCTGGGTCCCAGGTGCCAGAGGGAAGCCGATGCCGGCAGCTGGGGGAAGGAAGGCCTACTCTTGCACAGATTTCATGCATCGGGCCTCTAGTTACTAATAATAGACTACTGTAATCATGGGTGATTCTATTAGAGTATTTGGTACTGTATGACAGAAGTTCTAATACTCTGCTAGGGTTGACAGAGTTTTTCTTTGGGGCTTGGGGGATATGCATTTTATTTTACTCAAATAGGACTGTATTATTTATACTGTTCTGCACTTGCCTTTTTCACTAGCACAATATCTTAGCTATCTTTCCACTGCAGAATTATATGCAAGGCTTCGAGGTTTAACACTATGAAAGCACCAACACTTACTTTACTTAACCATATAATTGATGAACATTACATGGTTTTACTTCCTTTGCTGTTACAAACAATAAATACTGCAGTGAAATGGTACATAGATTATAGAAGAGAGTCCTAGAAGTGAAATTGCTAGGTGGAAGGTAAGGGCATGTTTTTTCTTTTTATTGTTGTTAATTCTCACTGAGGATATTATTTCCATGGACATTTAGAGAGAGTGAGGAGGGCAGGGGAGAGAGAGGGAGGGAGGGAGAGAGAGAGAGAGAGGGAGAGGGA
>NW_005355666.1:229268-259835 GCF_000412655.1 Myotis brandtii | reverse complement strand
AGAGAGAGAGAGAGAGAGAGAGAGAGAGAGAGAGAGAGAGATATTGATGTGAGAGACACATCGATTGGTTGCCTCCCACATGCACCTGGATTGGGGTCGGGGATCTAACCTGCAACCCAGGCACATGCCCTTGACTGGGAATCAAACCTGAAACCCTTGGTGTCACTGAAACCCCTAAGCAACACTGGCCAGGGTGGAAAGGGCACTTTTAATTCAGAGATTTTTATTGTTGGATGATCACTGTCTCACATCATCAAATAAACTGAATTTAAAAATACCATGTGAGTTTCAGAAAAAGAAATAATAGTCACCCATGTTAAAATAAATCCAGAAATATGCATTTAGGGCTAATCAAAGAAGCAATCCCAGAACCCTATACAATAATATTAGATTTAAATAGGAGAAAAAAGGTTACATATTTTATCCTTATTTAACAGGTACTTTAGCTTGATAAGTAATTAAACCTGTCAGAGAAAACAGAAAGCAAGATACATACTGCTGCACAAATTGTATGCTTTAGGAGTTGAAATATTGTCCTGTCCATATAAGATAGCCAAGCTCTTTGTATCTTTAGAGCTGAAATATCTCTACGAGTTCTGAGAGAAAAAAAAGAGGTTAAGATTTATGAAGTTGTTTTCATTTTCCTAAAATCTTGGGGAACTCTGAATTTATGCTTCCTCTTCCCTGCACCTCCCCACTCCCACCCTAAAACTGACCTAACGAGGAACATTTATATGTGGTCATTGGAGTTGGTTATTTGCTGAATCTAGTTAGAATGGGGATATGAAATACTTGAGAATATTTCCATTGAGATTAAAAAACCATTCTGATAAAAACTTTATCATCAAAAGGCATATCTACATATATAAAAAGAAGTAACATGCAAATGAGGTCTGGACTCCATAACAGTCACAACCAGGGCCCCGAGCCTGAGAGAACAACACGCAGGTGCGGCCCGGAGCCTGAGAGATCAACACAGAGGGTGCCTGCTCCAAGCCTCCGAGGCGCGGCTGGGGGCAGGCCCCCAGCGGGGACACACACACACACACACACACACACACACACGCGCGCGCGCCTGCTCTGAGCCTCTGAGGCACAGCTGGGGATAGGCTCCCAGTGGACACACACACACACATACACACACACACACACACACACACACACACACACGCGCGCCTGCTCTGAGCCTCTGAGGCCAGACTGTGGCTTAGGCCCACTCCCCATGGGGCAGACTGGGCTGAGGAGCCTCCCAACCCCCAGTGCACGAATTTCATGCACCGGGCCTTTAGTATATTATAAATAATGTGTGAGGAGACAAACTTGTTTTCTAAAATCATCCATGACCTAAAATGATTTCTCTGTAGTTAGTTCTTAAAAACACTGTCCAGCCCTAACCAGTTTGGCTCAGTGGATAGAGCGCTGGACTGTGGACCAAAGGGTCCTGGTTCAATTCTGGTCAAGGGCCCTGGTCGGGGTGCGTGCAGGAGGCAACCAATTGATTGTTTCTCTCACATCGATATATCTCTCTGTCTTTCCCTCTCTCTAAAAATCAATGGAAAGATATCCTCAGGTGAGGATTAACAAAAAAACAAAACTGTCCAACTATTTCAAGTGCTAAGAGAATACAATGTGGAATTGTTGAAGTTTATAGTAGGCCCAATTCTCTTCTGAGAGCCGATTACCAGCCCTAGAAAAGAAACTCCTTTGTGATCTATGCCTGAACCAGGTTCATCCTAGTCAGGCCAGATAATTATTTTACTTTTGTTCATATCCCAGCACTGGCAAGTCACAGGGATCTCCTTCTCCCCAACCTCCCAACCCCATCATTACCCCACAGGGCTGCAGGCACAAAGAGAGGTATTCCTGTATAGCATCACTGTTGGCTGGCAAAATGCAGACTACAAGGTGTAGAGTAGAAAAAGCCTGGAGTATGGAAACAGTCCTTTGAATCTGAGCCAATGCCATTTATTAGCTGTCTAAACTTCTGCGAACCACCTACCTTTTCCCAGTTGCGGCTTCCTCATTTATAAAATGTAATAAGACAGCTTCACAGGGTTGTATCGGGATCAAAGAGATGTGCATTAACATGCTTTATAAATTATGAAATACTATCCTATGTAATAAAAGGCTAACAGGCAAATCGACTGAACAGCCAAACGACCGGTTGCTATGATGCACACTGAACACCAGGGGGCAGACACTCAATGCAGGAGCTGCCCCCTGGTGGTCAGTGTGCTCCCACAGGGGGAGCGCTGCTCAGCCAGAAGCCCTGAGCTGGGCTCACAGCTGTTGAGCGCAGTGGCGGTGTGGGAGCCTCTCCCGCTTCTGTGGCAGCACTAAGGATGTCCAACTGCCGGCTTAGGCTCGCTCCCTCATCAGTCGGACATCCCCCGAGAGCTCCTGGATTGCGAGAGGGCGCAGGCCAGGCTGAGGGACAGCCCCCCCCCACCCCCACCCCCCCCCATCAGTGCATGAATTTCGTGCACTGGGCCTCTAGTAATTTTAATAATTATCCAATTCAAAAGTAATTTAAAAACACACAAAAATCTATAATTGACAAAACAAGAAGTGTTTGATGTTAGCTAGGTAAATACTGTATGTAAGCTGTCCAGTTGTGAAAAATGATACAAGGTGAAATTTGGCTACTCACGGTCGTACTGGCTTTGTCCTTTTAGTTTTTGGCAAAGGTGTTTTGCGGCCTTTTACCATCGTTGGATCAGCTGATTTTCCATCACCAGTGGCCCCTGCCTTTGAGGAACCACTCATTTTTCTTATAATGAAGTAATCTGAAACTATATAAATTAAGCATTTGAGGTTATAATTTGTATTATTACACTGTTTGGATGAGACTCAAGTGTCATTGACTGTTGTACTAATTCCAGAACTCCTTAAAAAGGAAGGCATCATGTATCTCTTAATATTCTTACAGTTTACAGTCTTTGTGTACTAAAAATATTATGAGGAATGTGGGAAAGACAAAGGGATCTATCCAACTGCCTTCTAACTGGTCTCCCTGTCTCCAGGCTCTTAGTCCTCCTATTCATTTTCCACTCTGCAGCTGGAGTTAACTTTTTAGAGCAATACCCCAACCTCATCACTCCCCAACTTAAAATATTTCAGGGCCTGGCCGCAGTGGCTCAGTCAACCTATGAACCAGGAGGTCACGGTTAGATTCCAGGTCAGGGCACATGCCTGGGTTGTGGCCTCGATCCCCAGTGTGGAGTGAACAGGAAGCAACCAATGATTCTCTCTCATCATTGATTTTTTAAAAAAAATATATATTTCTTTATTGATTTCAGAGAGGAAGGGAGAAGGAGAGAGAGATAGAAACATCAATGATGAGAATCATTGTTCGGCTGCCTCCTGCACACCCCCTACTGGGGATCGAGTCCTCAACCCAGGCATGTGCCCTTGGCCAGAATTGAACCTGGGACCCTTCGGTCCGCAGGCTGACGCTCTATCCCCTGAGCCAAGCCAGCTAGGGCTCATCATTGATGTTTCTATCTCTGCCTCCCTCTCTGAGATAAATAAAAATATATTAAAAAATAAAACAAAATCTTTCAGGGACACCTCATTTCCTCCAAGCTGAAGTCCAGACTCCCAAGTATGCCATTCTAGCCTTTTCACAATCTAGTTCTATTCTCTGTCAAACCTCAAAATACCAACTTTCATCAGCATTCCTCGCTACACTCTGTGAGAACAGGAACTTCTTGCCAAAATCAGTCAATGTTTTACAACTCCGGACTGCTGATCAGGCCATGTCCTCTACCTGGAATGACTTCCCTGCCACCAGCAAACATCAATTCATCCTTGAAGACCCCAGCTAACTGATGTCTCTTAAGTTTTCCACCTTTTGTTTTTTTACAGAACTGCTCACTCCTGTCTCCAAGGTCCCATAGTGCTGTATATGTTTTTCTTTTATAGTACTTCTCATATTGCATTATCATTTGTTTTCTTGGCTGTCATCCCAACAAGTTCATTGAAGGCAGGAGGCATATTGCTAACTATGGACTCCCCAATGCCTAGCGGAGTGCAGGGTTTTCACATGCTAGTCTAAAAAATTTCCACCCTGGTTTTGTCATGGAATAGCTGTGAAACTTTGGGCAAGTCCCTTAAATCAGTGGTCGGCAACCTTTTGGACCTAATGGACCACCAGTTGGCAACTGCTGCCTTAAACTCTCAGTAACACAATCCCCACCTTGGTAAAGTGAGATGGTGTGTACTAAATGATCTGATTCCATCTCTGATTTTCTATCCTTTGATGCATTACTCCAATTTGGATGCAGTTCCCAAATTCTTGGTCACTGCTTAGTCTCTTCTACTAAATCAGGGGCTCTTTCTCTTTTCTTTGGGTGTTGTGAATCCCTAAGGGCAGACTCCTTCCAAGAACTATGCTTTTAAAAATGCACAACATAAAATATTTAGGATTCCAGAAAACTTCAATTATATTGAAATCACTGTCGCACTATTTTCAAAAACCAAATTACAGAGATATGTGCCTTCTTTCTGCATTAAATAAAATGAGAGCTCTAGTCACTACTGTACTTGTGAAGTGGTAAATGAGTAGAAATGATATCTCAAGAAATCTTCCATGACTAGAACATGATATGAAGACATCTGCGCTTTCTCTTAATGACCAAGTCACAGGTACTGTTGATATTACTGTGGTTTGTTGCCTGCACTATAATGGAAAGAAATGGTAAAGTTCAGTTAGAGGTTAGTAAAAATAAAGTTGTAATTTTTCCCCATCCAAGTTCACATACTTCCCAAATTAAAAACTCCTGCCCTAATTTATCAATATACTTCACATTTTTATATACATATGTCATTCCACTAGTAATGCAGAGTCTTCTCAATATTTCTCCTTAGGGATGTGGATGGGGGTAGCTTGGAACATACAATTCACTTGAGAAGGAGAAAAGCAGCCTTTAACATCTGGCACTCACAGCTGGGATTTGGTGTTACACTGGCTTCCTAACCACACCCAATCCAGAGCAAAGCCCCAGTTTCCTTGAACTTGCCTCCAAATCACCCAACGAAGCCCAAATCCTATAATAAATCTTTCTAACACCCTCTTACTGAGATGTCCCACTGTGTCCCAAAGTGTGTATTTTCCTTGCAGCAGTGAGAAATAAACCCAACTTGTTAAACCACACTGGTGTTCCAAGTGGTCTTTGACTGGAGGGCAGTGACATGTCACCACACAAACCTCCCAAATCTTCCGGATGCCTGCCTGGATGGCTTTACACTTTCTATGGGGTTAGGACATGAAATACAGGATGAAATATGAACAACCCCCCCCCCCCCGCCCCATTATGACACATTAATACCAATTATTCACGCGAGATCACAGGCTTTAAATGTAGAGTAGCTAGGTTTGATCCTGGCCTCCCACTTTCTTCTGTGTGGCCTTGTACAAATTACTTCTCTGTGCCTCAGTTTCGTCATCTATTAGTTTGGGAACAATAATCAGGCCCATCTACTTTGGTTGTCCAAAGTATTAGATAAATATGTGTAAGTAGTTGAGGGCTGAGCTGGGCACATAGTAAACGCCGTGTTAGAGCTTACTATCCTTGTTAATAGGATAATTATTACTTATTACGTATTAAGGGACAAACGGTTGATTCCCAGTGAAGGGCATGCACTTAAGTATATCAAAGAGAAGACTAAAGGATGTAGCAAATTAGTTTAAGACCTCAGAACTCTAGCCCACCGTAAAAAAAAAAAATCTGAAAACCTTTTGAGAGGTAAACCAGGCCCCCGAAGTCGGCAGCTTCCGGGTCCGAGGCTTTCCAAGCTGCCCAAGGCCCTTCGGGCGCCTTCGCCCAGAGACCTCGCGCACAAGATTCTCAGCCCACGCCGCTAGGTGGCCAATCAGGCCTGCGAAAGCCGATTCCCAGCGCCGCGAGGAGTCCTGGCGCCTCCCACCTCGCTCCCGCTGGTTCCGCCCACACTGAGCAGGCGCTTTCTGGCCGCTTAGCAACCACCGGCGCAGGGGCGGAGCTTCCGGGAGGCGGGCTTAATCGGCTGTACCACCACCACCCGCACGGCGGCCCGCTGGCGGTAGGAAAAATCAAGACCCTATCCGGCCGCCGTAGCCGCCTCTCTGTAGTGGGCGGGGCCTAGGTCGGGGTGACCCCGCCAGAGCCGCCGTTGCCAGCGACATGTTCAAGGTGAGAGCGTGGAGCCGGGTCACAGCTGTCACCGCTCCCTCCCG
Organism: Myotis brandtii; assembly: GCF_000412655.1. Lineage (NCBI taxonomy): Eukaryota > Metazoa > Chordata > Mammalia > Chiroptera > Vespertilionidae > Myotis > Myotis brandtii. The sequence goes on along the minus strand of NW_005355666.1, from coordinate 253,618 downwards.
GTATCCCGGAGCCTCTCTGGGGACCAGGCCCTACTCGCTCTGAGGTTCTTCCCGCCTCCGGGCCGGCTGCATCTTGGTGCCGGGGTTCATTCACCTGTCCGCTCGGAGCCAACGGCTGCCGGGCGGAGGCGTGAGACTCCGGGAAGGGTGGGTGGGGCCATTTGGGTCTCATTCTCGTGAATAAAACACTTTGAAAAATTAAAGTACCCCCCAAAGTACCCACCCTTTCCCCGCTGTGCCCTCTTGGGTTTGTGGGTAGGATGAGGCCATCTCGGAGCTCTGCGGGGTTCAGCTTTGGTTGCTTGGCAGGGTCAGATTTCAGAACCTTGTGTATGAATGGGGGAGGGCCACCCTCTTGAGAAGCTACTGTAGGATGGTGGGAGTTGCTTGCCTAGGAGAAGTTGGGTGAGAGGGGAAGCTAGAGTTTTGCTCCCCTCCTTAATGAACATTATTTAGTGTGGACAAGTCGAACTCTTTTTTTACATTTTATGAATTCGTGTCCTTCGAAAGAAATTGACTTGTACAGTGAAGACTTTTATCGAAAATCTGCATTTTAACGAAGTTATTATTCTACTACTTAAAAAGGTAAATGATAGTTTCTATCTTGAAAAACAAATCACAAGCTACCAGAAATTTTTCTGCAAAAAGCATAGCACCCATAAAATAATGCTAATGAAATTTCAAAAATATTGCTCAAAACTTTTATTGAGCTCCTGCAGTGTGCTTTGGGTGCATTAATATAGGCTATAAAACCGGAGCATAGATTTTTGCCTTCTTACCTTGGCATTGCCACTTTCTAGCTGTGTGACCTTGAGCAAGTCACTTAACCTCTTTGTACTTGTTTTTCTACTAGTGAAATTGGAATAGCATGTACCTCATAGGGTTGTTATAAGGAATAAATAAGTTAGTGCAAAGCACTTGGAGGGTCTCTGGCACACAGAGTTACCATCTCAGCATTCACTTTTATTTTGTCTTCAGGTAGCTCACAGTTTAGTTAGTATGAGATCCCAGACAACTTGCATTTATTTAATTTGTGTTGAACACCTATTATGTGCTGGAAGCTCAGCTCAGTTTTAGGGCTGCAATGACAAAGGATATGCTGTGATCAGTTTACATGGGTATCAACAATGTACTGTGTGGTAGTTAAAAGGAGAGCAGGATCTACTCTGCCTAACCAGGGCTACTTAACATGTGGTCCTCATCCCCTCAAACATGTTTGGATAGAATCTAGGTAGTCCCTGATCTCTGATGGAAAAATAATATTTTTTTACCAGTCTCTAACTGAAATTTAGCAACTTCTCCTATTATGAATGTAGATAACTGTGTCAGTTATCTATTGCTGGAGAATGATTCACTGCAAGCCAGTGCCTTAAAACAACTGATTTATTCTATCTGTGGGTTGGCTGGGCAGTTTTGCTGGCATCTGCCAGTGGATGAATTCAGTTGGTGGCTATGCTACAAGGTGATCTTATTCCCAAGTCTGGGGGCTTGGTACTCCTCAATGTGCCTAACTTGAGCTTCCTCACATGGTTCCTGGGTTACAAGAGGGCAAGTCTCAATGTACAAACTTATTGGCTTGCATCACATTTGCTGATGTCAAGACAAGTCACATGACCAACCCCAGCGTCAATATGGTGGGGGACTACATAAGAGCATGGATATAAGGAGGTGTGGTTCAGTAGGAGCCATTAATTTATTAAGCTACTATAGCAACAAATCACAATAGTATTAGCAGTACCTGTCACCAGTAGAAGTCCAAAACCAATGCAAGTCATAGACTTTTTCACATCACATTACAGTTGTTGCACATGTCATTTATGCTCATCACTACTTCAAAATTACAGTAGTTATAGGACTCACTGTTAGATCTTTTTATTTAATGAGCTAATAATGAAGCACATATTACTATATCAGATTTTGGGTTTTAAAAATATTTTTAATAACTTGCAATATAATTAGTGTTTTATGCAGTTAGAAGCATTACTTTGAGAAGGGGTCCATAGGGCTCACCAGACAGCCAAAGAAGTCTGTGGCACAAAAAGGCAAGGAACCCATGGGGACTTCAGGAGAGGCTTCAAAGAGGAGACATTTAAGTTTACTGATGAAAGACTAGTAGGAGTTCCTGAGTTGGATGAGTTGGGGAACATTAGCACTGGTATTCCATTGGGGACAATGCCAGGAACTCAGTTCTGCTGTGTCAGGGGAAATATAGAGTGAGATAAATGATTCAAATATGTAGTTGGAGTAGAAAAGATGCAAGAAACCTTGGAGAATACCAACATACAAGGAGTAGGCAGAGGAAGAGGGGAGGCCAGAGAAGCAACTTTTTCTTTAAAATTTTGTTTTATTGCTTAAAGCAGTGGTTCTCAACCTTCCTAATGCCGCGACCCTTTAATACAGTTCCTCATGTTGTGGTGACCCCCAACCATAAAATTATTTTCGTTGCTACTTCATAACTGTAATTTTGCTACTCTTATGAATCGTAATGTAAATATGTGATATACAGGATGTATTTTCATTTTTCGCGACCCACAGGTTGAGAACCGCTGCAAACTTTAGAAGCTTATGAAAATGCTTTTGTTTCTTGGAAATCAGGGGAAATGATTTCTTGCCTTTATACCAATGCCCTTGTATAAAATATGACTTTTAACATTTTTATGGAGGCAGGAGCCCTCAAAGGGGGCCTTTAACTTACAGACAAGTCATCATTTGTCCGTGGGTGTGTTTGGCTGCCAGGAACCCCTCCAGGGCTGTAGAGATGAGTAAGGGGCCAGCAGGGGAAGTGGGTCTGCTCTAAACCCAGATTGCCCCCCACCTGCCCAGGTGACCTGGATGAGGACATCATACCGGAAGAAGACATCATTTCCAGAAGCCAGTTCCCTGAGAGTTGGCTGTGGACCATCGAGGAGTTAAAGGACCCAGAGAAAAATGGGTCCCCAGTGTCTTGTGTCCATTGGTTATGCTTATATGCATGCATACAAGTCCTTCGGTTGATCTCTTACTCCCCTCCCTTCTGCCCCCCAACCCTCTCTGGCCTTCCCACTGCAGTTTGACAATCAGTTTGAGGCAGCTCTGCCTCTGTATCTATTATTGTTCAAAAGTTTGTAATGGTCTTTATTATCCATGAATGAGTGAGATCATGTGGTATTTTTCCTTCATTGACTGGCTTGTTTCACTTAGCATAATGCTCTCCAGCTCCATCCATGCCGTTGCAAATTGTAAGAGTTCCTTCTTTTTTACAGCAGCATAGTATTCCATCGTGTAGATGTACCACAGTTTTCTAATCCATTCATCTACTGATGGGCACTTAGGCTGTTTCCAGATCTTAGCTATGGTGAATTGTGCTGCTATGAACATAGGGATGCATATATCCTTTCTGATTGGTGTTTCTGTTTTCTTGGGATATATTCCTAGAAGTGGGATCACTGGGTCAAATGGGAGTTCCATTTTTAACTTTTTGAGGAAACTCCATACTGTCTTCCATAGTGGCTGTACCAGTCTGCATTCCCACATATAGAAGCATCTTTTGAGAAGTAGAAGCACAAAACAGATGTTTAGAAAATTAAGGGAGGAAAGTTTCGAGAAGGACAGGCTATGCTAGGATACTTTCAGCTGGGAAAAAACAGTTGTTTAAATAGTAAGGCAAATTATCTCACAAAGTCCACAGGAAGGGTGGACTCTTGTGGGTCAAACACGTCATCCAGGACCCAGTCTCTTTTCTTGGCTTTCAGCAGTAAGATTGGTCCCCTATGGTTGCAAGATGACTGTAACACATGCTTTCCCTTTCACTAGAGCAAGAGAGAGGTGACAAAACTGCCATGCTTGGATTATGCTCTTTCTTCAGTCTGATTGGACCAACATAGATCAGGTGCCTGCCCCTGACCTTTAGCAATCGCTACGGGAATGCTGTGCTCTGATTGGCTTAGCCACAGGATCATCTCTGAATAAGGTCACTTTACCTTAATCACACAGGAGAAATGAATTCATGAACACTGGGGGAATGGATATGTAACCAACAATGTCCATTGTAGAAAGATAAGTTAATTGAATTTGGAGAAGTTCATTGATTTGGGCAATTTGGAAAGCTTTCACGATACAGGTTTACTGATGGAAGTGAAGGCTAGATTAGTATGGTTGGTGCTTGAGAGATGTATAAATGTGCACAATGTTTGATAAGCTTGATTGTCAAGCTAGAGGGACATGTTGGGTCAGGATTCTAGAGTTGTCTTGTGGTTGTTGCAGTAGTTCAAGATTTGACAATGTTTATGGCCTAGGGAGGAATGTGGGGAGGGAGCTTTTACAAGAGAGAATTCCTCAACTTTAAAAGGAGAGATAATCCCTCCCTCCTGTGAGATGGAAGGAGAAGGATGACAGTGATTGTAGACCAGTGGTTCTCATCTGGATGGTACTACCCCCTCTGCGTACTTGGGTTGTTCTTCACATCTTTAATTTAGTTGTGTTGAACATTTATATAATGAGATATAATTCTTACAAATCTTTCCTTTTTGTTCTCCATTATGTTACCATAAAATCAGTATATTGGTCTCTTTTTTGGACTTAAGTGGGTGATGAATTTTATTTAAAGACTAGAGGCCCAATGCACGAAATTCGTGCAAGGGGCTCGGCCCCTGCTGCCGCTCTGCTTCAGCCCCCGCCAACCGCGTCGGCTGCCTCTGCCTCAGCCCCCTCCGCCTCAGCTTCGTCCGGAAGGTCATCCTGAAGGACATCCAGTCTAATTAGCATATTACGCTTTTATTATTATAGATAGCAAAAGAATTACTTTGCCTAGCCAGCTTGACTCAGTGGATAGAGCGTTGGCCTGCAGTTCGAAGGGGTTTGATTCTGGTCAAGGTCATGTACCTCGGTTGCAAGTTCCTCCCCCGCCCGGGCCCTGATTGGGGCACGTGCAGGAAACAACCAATCGATGTGTTTCTCTCACATTGATATTTCTCTCTGTCTTTCCCTCTCTCTGCAAATCAATGGAAAAAGTATTCTCGGATGATGATTTAAAAAAAATTACTTAAAAAGTATTTGTCATAAAATGATGGTGTTAGGTAGATGTAGTAGTTGAGAACCAGCACTTCTCAAACTGTAATGTGCATACGACTCTTCTTAAAATGCAGTTTCTAATTCAGTAGGTCTGAGGTGGGAGCTCAGATTCTCCGTTAAAAAAAAATCATCACCCGAGGATATCTTTATTGATTTGAGAGAGAGAGATAGTGACTGGTTGCCTCCGTTTGGGCCCCAACTGGGACCAAATCGGCAACCTAGCTTTGTGCCCTGCCTGGGAATTGAACCCAAGACCCGGTCAGGGCAGATTCTCTATTTTAAACAAACTCCTGGGTGATATAGAGGCTGCTGGTCCCCTGTCATATGTTAAATAGCAAGAACTGAGGCAACTTGGTAGATGAATGGTTTCTTGTGTTTTCAAGGTGAGTAATTTTATGACTGCGGTGGGATTTGGAGGAGCACTGACCAAGGAACAAAAGAGATAAGTGAGAGGCTGAGAGCTGCTAGGGCAGGTGTATCATGATTGTAGCCCATGAGTGGGGACAGAGCAAACAGTAGTATTGATTTGGGTTTGGGTGTTATCAGCTTGGGTCTCCTGGGACCTGAGGGCAAAGGAGTTGATAGTACAGGTGTTGGTGGAAAAAGTACGGTGTGTGTGACTAGTTACGTGCATATACAATTAAATATTTGAACTGGAACAGGTTTTGATCTAGCTATTCATCTTTAGGCCAGCAGAGGGCACTGGTGGATTATAAAACACATTTGAAAGGCTGCCCAGTATTTGCATTTTATTGCAAGAAGGAGCTTTTCAGGGTGCTGCTTCAGGAAGCTTGAATATGGAATACATACACCCAAACCCCAGATTCACATTACTAGATTTCATTCATTATACAAATGCTTACCATGGTCCACCTATGAGCTGAGCACTGTGCTGTACCCTGGCGGGTACAATTGAAAAGACCCAGTTCTTACCTAGGAGTCTCCAAATTTGACCACACATCATAATTGTCAAGAGACAAATAGTTTCCAGGGCCCTGGCCACAGATCATATTTATAAGTGAGGTTCAGGAACCTCTCTCTAGTTTTGAAACAACAACAACAAAACCCCAGGTGACTGTGAAACTTCCATTTCAGGGTCTCACAATGCTGTTAGCAGCACAAACATAAACAGCCCATTCTAATGCAGTGGGGTAAATGCTCGAATGTAAAAGTGTTGGGGAAATATAGAGCAGTGGATCTCAATCTTGACTGTGCATTAGAACCACCTGGGGAGCTTCTATAAGTCCCGTTGCCCCGGTTGCACCCAGACCAATGCCATAGAATCTCTAGGGTTGGGATCTAGGCATTTAGGCTTTAGACTTGCAGCCAACTTTGAGAACCACTGACTTAAGGAGCAAGCACCAGCAGGGGGCATCAGGAGACTTTGTAGAGGAGACTGTGCTTGTGTTGACCTTTGAAGCTGGACAGACAAGGTTGAAAGGGCCTTCCTTCCAAGTAGAGCAGAAAAGTGCTCCCAAGGACACAGAAGTGAGAATTCAGCGGAACTGTGGGCAAGATACCAAAGTTCTCAGTAGCTGTGTCCTCATCTGTAAAACAGGATGAGACTAGCACCAACCTCAAATTATTATGTGGATTAAATTAACTCAGACCTAAAGCTTAGCCTGGTGCTTGGTACAAAGTAAGTCTCGATAAATGTGAGCTGTTAGTAACTTTTAATTGGCCTCTTAACTTTTGATTGTCTGTAGGAGGTTGCCACAGCATTTTTTTTCCTTTTTATTTACAGTAGTGTTATGGTGGTACACATTCTTGATGCTTTCCGAAAGTATTTATTCAAAACGTGGTAGTTGAATGGATGCGGCAGAGGAGAGAGAGAATTCAAGGATGCTGTTCAAGCTTTTGGCTTGGACAATTCAGTGGCTGTTAGAACCATTCATTGAAATGAGAAAGTGGAAGAAGGCTGAGTTTGGTTTGGGAGAAGATGATAATTTGATTTTGAAGAGGTTGGGCTTATTGCAATATCTGTGGACAGTAAGAGGTGAGATTCAGTTGGCATGGAACCCAAAGGTATGGAGTTTTCATGAGAGAGATGTGGGCTGGAGATGGGAGAATCCTCAGACGTCTCGACCTGAGAAGAGGAAATATAGTGAAAGCTGGTCTGTATCAGTTCCTTCGGTAAAGACAGATATGTGACTTGTACTCAGAGGTGACCATGTTTTGGGCTGTAGAGCATTATTACCTCACATATTCTTTGTGGTTGTTTGGTCTTTCAAAATATATATATGTTTTATTGATTTCAGAGAGGAAGGGAGAGAGAGAGAGAAACATCAGTCATGAGAGAGAATCATTGATCGGCTGCCTCCTCCACGTCCCACACTGGGGATCGAGCCCGCAGCTCAGTTATGTGCCCTGACCAGGAATCGAACCGTGACCTCCTGGTTCAGTGATGGCGAACCTATGACACGCGTGTCAGAGGTGACATGCGAACTCATTTTTTTGGTTGATTTTTCTTTGTTAAATGGCATTTAAATATATAAAATAAATATCAAAAATATAAGTCTTTGTTTTACTATGGTTGCAAATATCAAAAAATCTCTATATGTGACACGGCACCACAGTTAAGTTAGGGTTTTTCAAAATGCTGACACGCCGAGCTCAAAAGGTTCGCCATCGCTGTCCTGGTTCATAGGTCGACGCTCAGCCACTGAGCCGTGCTGGGTGGGCCTGTTTGGTCTTGATGTAAATGCCTTGATTGCCTATCTTACTTTCTGAAATTAATTTCCTTACCCTGAATAATATGTTACTGGTACAAACTGAGGGGAGAATTACACTGCTAAATGGAAAGGAAAATTATCTGTAAACTGGAAAAGAAATACTATAACTTCATTTTACTTGAATATTATTTTAAATGCCACATATCATGGAAGATAATTTAGATTTCCCCCTTACAATTTAAACATCTCTGAGGCAATTCTCCTTGAGGAATTATAGTGAATACATTTTTACTCACATAAATACCTACTTATATGAAGAACTAATTGGATGTTTTTTCCTTTTTACCCTTCCAAGATGTTGGGTGGTAGATCACAAAGAAGAAAAAACTGCCTGCACCGCTGGATGCAGTCAGATAGCACAGGCTGGCTTCTAGTTGTAGTGTTTCTGGTTTCTGAGTGGCCTTAATGAGGTTTCTTTATCTCTGAGTCCCTTTATCAAGGTACTGTGGGGACAGTAATATGCCCCTCCATATCACACAGGATATTTGGGAGGTTCAAATGAGATAACGTATGTGAAAAGCACAGTAAACTACAAAGCACAATATGAATGTAAAGTATTTTCAGTTCCTGCAGCACATCTGTCCACTGAAGTGATCTAGAGTTTCAGGTTAGCACTGTGAACTTAGGACGGTATAAAGTAGATCAGCCCTGGCCAGTGTGGCTCAGTTGGCTGGAGCGTCATCATCCTGTGTACCAAAGGGTCTTGGGTTTGATTCCTAGTCAGGGCAGTTGTGGTTTGATCCCTGGTTGGAGCACATGCAGGAGGCAACCGATTATGTTTCTCTCTCTGTCTCTGTCTCTATCTCTGTCTCTTTCTCTCCCTTTCTCCATTTCTCACTTCCTCCCTTCTCCTTTCCCCTCCCCCTTCCTGTCTCTAAAACTCAATTAAAAAATAATAAAGTCTTTGAACACCCCCCTTTAAAAAAAAGTTGATCAGACTTGGACAAATTCACTTCTCATTTGGAACTGACTTCTGCTTAGGCCACTGTAACACACTCTTCCATCTACTTCTAAAATGCAAATAGCCTCTCAGGTGCAGCTAACACTGGAAGAGGATATGGAAGAAGTAGATGAATTACACCTTAAAAGAATGAGGGGGGGCAGAGACAAAATGGAGAACAGTAGATAATACGTTAGACATTTTTGATAAACGAATTTATTATCTCATGAGACCTATGCATATTTGTAGGCTTTTATGATATATAGGTTTAATTTATAATCTGTATGTATATGTGCTCCACACCCATGTCCTTTCTAGACTAAACTGGAACTTCTTAGAGGTTAGGAAATGAATTTTGATATTTGTTTGTGTGGTACATTTAAAATTACTGCAAGTAATTCGATTTATAAGAAATCTCTAAAAAAAGCCTCTATAGCAAATATATGTATCTATTTCAAAAACTTGAGAGTTGAGTTATTTGTAATATGACAGGAAGGTACCAAAAGTTTTTTTTTAAATGAAAGAATTAAAAGAGTTTATATCAGTTGACTTTTCTGCAATAATGCTTAAGTGGAATTTTAGAGTTAGTGCATATAACATTAAAGTAGGCAGATATTTTCAGGGGAAAATCTCAGTCTAAAGATATATCTTTGAACTTGAAAGTTGGTGTGTTTTTTTTTACTTTTGCTGATTTTTTCTTAATTTTTGCATGGCCTAATGCCAGTTTTATTAGAAAGCTTGAACAGTACCAATTTCTGCCTCCTGCACGCCCCACACTGGGGATCGAGCCCGCAACCCACACATGTGCCCTGACTGGGAATCGAACCGTGACCTCCTGGTTCATAGGTCAGTGCTCAACCACTGAGCCACGCTGGCCGAGCTTAATGTAGCGGGTTTTAAAACTTGTGTCCATTGTACACAAAAACTTGTATACGCAAGAATTTAGTGGAAGGGTTGTAGAGTTTTCAGTATGCTGAGAGCCTGTAACTGAATATTAAGCTGTATCTTCATGATAATAGCATTATAGATAGTACAGTTGTATTTTGAATGAATATTGTCTTAAAGGCACTTTAAATACAGTCACCCTTTGTTTGCCTACTTCTTTCTGACTCGTGGAAGCAATGGAGTGTGTTTTTTAAAAAATATATTTTATTGATTTTTTACAGAGAGGAAGGGAGAGGGATAGAGAGTTAGAAACATCGATGAGAGAGAAACATTGATCAGCTGCCTCCTGCACACTCCCCGCTGGGGATGTGCCCGCAACCAAGGCACATGCCCTTGACAGGAATCGAACCTGGGACCCTTGAGTCCTCAGGCCGACGTTCTATCCGCTGAGCCAAACCAGTTAGGGCAAGCAATGTAGTGTGTTTTATTCAGAGCCCACACTGGTTCCAACTTAAGGATGTCTTTAGTTGGGTGAGGATGAGAAGCCTTCTGTGGGAACTAGAGATAGATTCACAAATGCATGTTCATTGCTTTAATGGGAGGGATACCCAGTGGTCTCTTTTTTTTCAGATATGTCTATTCATTCCTTTGAATGGTCTTTTAAAATAGGATATATGAAAATAACAAGGTACATTTTTCTTTTTCCCCCATTCCACAACTGTCAGCCCTTTCTGAATAACAGCCTGTTTCCTTTATGCTTGAAATTAACCTCCTCTTCCACTAGAGGGGCTGCTTCATGTGTTGCATTATGAAATGGGATAAGCTGGTGAGTAAGTAAGCACCAAGCCATAGGGGAACTCCAACAAGTTTACTAAATCCTCTGATGATGGCTTACCTCACTTGGCTAATATTTATTCTGAGCCGGCTTATGAAGTCACATCATTTGGGAGCACTGTTAAAAATTGTTGTAACCAAAGGACTTGTATGCATGCATATTAGCATAACCAATGGACACAGACACTGGGGCTGTGGGGGCTGCCTGGGGTGGGGTATGGGTTGGGGGGGTGTCAATCGGGGAAAAAGGAGACATGTAAAACTTTAGACAATAAAAATAAATAAATAAATAAATCGTTACTGAACCTCTTAAAAATTGTTGTATACAGTACAAATACTGACTTTTCTTGTTTTCCTATTTTATTTTTAAATTATTTTTATTTCTTTTTAAAAAAATTATCCTTATTGTTGCAGATGTCCTCCTTTTCCCCCCATTGGCCCCCTCCACCCTGATCCCACCAAGCTATTGTCTATGTCCATGGGTTATGCATATATGCATATAAGTTCTTATTTTAGCAGAAAGTTTCATTATGAATCCAGATTATTGTAGCTGAATTGAGCCTTGCACATGTTTTTTTTCAAAAAAATTTTAGGTTTTCTTTTCCTTAAAGATGAAAAGCCAGTCCACTACCTGAGATGAGGTGGAAAACAGTTGTGGCCAGTGAATTTGGCATTCTCTGTGCACACAGTGGCCTATTAGGAAACGAAACCTATTAGGAAATGTTCTCTGTACACACAGTGATCTATTAGGAAAGAACCCTAAATAGACTTTACTTTGGCAGAATAGCTCTTCCTCTTAGAAGATGTAGATTCTTTTTAGTTGCTTGAAAATATAGAAGCATTCAAAAGGCAAGCCTTGAAGTAAATGTTCCCCTGTGATTTTTTTTTCCTACCTATGTTCCCTAACTCAGAAAAGAATAAGTGGATTTTGGGTGCCATTCATATATATATATGTGAGATTTAGGTAAGCAGTGGTAAACTTTTGTCTGAATGAGGGAGTTGGAAAAATATTTGAAACATGGTACATTACATGTCATCTGTGTTCCAATTGTGTGAAGCCAGTACAGCCTAACCAGATGACTCAAAATCTGTCTGAAGAAACAATTATCTCATTCTTTGCCCCTGAGGTTTCTTCCTTCCTGTTTATCAGACAAATTTATGACTTCTCTGTGTGAATTTAATAAAATCTGATAAGTATTTTTAATGAGTAGGAAATGAAATAATTATAGGTGAAACATCATTTCTTTGCTTTGCTGACCTAATTTTGTGGTGAATTCTGCCTTCTAAAGATAAAATAGAAGTTGGTTTTCTGTAAGAAAAAGGAAAATGTTAATCTTGAAAACAGCCTCTTTTTTTTTTCTTTAGTCATCTCTAGATCACAGTGTATTTATAATGGATGAGAAAGAACTAGGGAATATCCATTACTCCAGAACAGAATTGAAAGTTTGTCATAAAATACTTCCGTGCTTGTCATAGTTAGAAGACAGTTCTTTTTGTTGGCTCAAGTCTGAACTCTTAAAACGTTGGCTTCATAATCCCTTCACTGTGGAACAGATTGAAGTGATTGTGGTTTGTATTGTTTGTTGAAGTATAAGTGCTCCCAAATGTATACATTCAAATGAGTGTCCATTAAAACAGTTATTTTGAGAGGACAGATTTAATTATTCTGTCAATATATTTCTTCCAAACACACTGTCACTGATCAATATAATTATTTCAAAAATATCATCACTGATCAAAACATTTTTCCCATCTTCTTTTGGTGTTATCGTCATACTTTGTGGTAAATTCTTTTAACCCTCACCCGAGGATATTTTTCCATTGATTTTTAGAGAGGGTGGGAAAGAGAAGGAAAGACAGAGAGAAATATCAATGTGAGAGAAACACATCGATTGGTTGCCTCCTGCACACCCCGCACCAGGGCCCAGGCGGGGGAGGAACCTGCAACCAAGGTACCTGCCCTTGACTTGAATGGAACCCAGGACCCTTCTGTCCTCAGGCTAATGCTCTATCCACTGAGCCAAACCAGCTAGGGCGTAAATTCTTTATAATATCTCCAGGAGCCGGCCATTTTTGTTTTTTTGTGTAACACAACACAAATCAATATTTATTGTAAAAACTTAAGGAAATATAGTCTTATTTTTACTCATTTCTCGGCATACTTATATTTTATATTATATCCTCAGTTTGACATTTTTTTAAAACCTCACAAATCCCCCCTTTTAAGCAAATACCACTTTCTCATTTTTATTTCAAATATATTGAGACAGATTTACTTATAAGCTGAAAATTTGATTTGAAGGCATTTAGAAATGGAAACCATATATGATCACATATTGAAAGTAAATTTCTTTTACAAATTTGTTATAAATACTTGCAGTAAATTTTGACTCAGTATATGATCTATCAAAATTACTACTTTGAAGAAAAAATACTTTTTTTGAGGGGGCGTACTGTTTATTTTTCTTTCTGGCTACGTTGATTTTTTTTCTTTTTTACCATCTTAACCATTTATTTAATTCCATGTATTTTTTATTGTGCTAAAAATTTACATAAGTGTACAATTCAGTAGTGTTAACTTTATTTACATTTACATAGAAAAGAGCTCCAGAACTTTTTCATCTTGCCAAACTGAAATTCTATACTCATAAAACAATTCCTATTTCCTCCTTCCCCCAGCTCCTGGTAACCACCATTTACTTTCTGTTTCTATGAATTTTACTATATTAAATACCTCATGTAGATGAAATTATACAGTATTTGTCTTTTGTGGCTGGCTTCTTCACTTAGCATAATGTCCTCAAGGTTCTAATATTCCATTATATGTACATTCCACATTTTCTTTACCTGTTCATCTTTCTGTGGACACTTGGGTTGCTTCCTCCCTTTTTTAAATCCTCACCTGAGGATATATTTTTATTGATTTTAGAGAGAGAGGAAGGAGGAGGGAGAGAAAGAAACATCTATGTGAGAGAGAAACATCGATCGGTTGCCTCCTGAACCTGCAACATAGGTGTGTGCCCTGACCTAGAATTGAATCCACAACCTTTTGGTGTACACGATGACGCTCCAACCGAGTCTTAACTTTGGAAACCGGCCAGGGCTTGCTTCTACTTTTTGGCTATTGTAAATAATGTTGCTATGAACATGGATGTGCAAATATGTCCTCGAGACCCTGCTTTCAATTCTTTTGGATAAATACCCAGAAGTGGAATTTAGAATTGAATCCACAACCTTTTGGTGTACACGATGACGCTCCAACCGAGTCTTAACTTTGGAAACCGGCCAGGGCTTGCTTCTACTTTTTGGCTATTGTAAATAATGTTGCTATGAACATGGATGTGCAAATATGTCCTCGAGACCCTGCTTTCAATTCTTTTGGATAAATACCCAGAAGTTTGCTTGCTGGATCATATGGTAATTTTATTTTTAATTTTTTGAGGAAGCTCCATACTGCTTTCCTTAGTGGCTGCATTTTACAGCCCCACCAATAGTGCACGAGGGTTCCAGTTTCTATCCTTGCCAACACTTGTTATTTTCTGTGTGTGTGTGTGTTTTTAAAATATATGTTTTTATTGATTTCAGAGAGGAAGGGAGAGGGAGAGAGGGATAGAAACATCAATGATGAGAGAGAATCATCGACTGGCTGCCTCCTGCACGTCCCACACTGGGGATTGAGCCCGGGCATGTGCCTTGACCGGGAATCCAACCGTGACCTCCAGGTTCATAAGTCAACAAACGCCTAGCCACTGAGCCACGCCGGCCAGGCTTTTTTGTTTGTTTGTTTTGTTTTGTTTTGTTTTATAGTGACCATCCTAAGAGATGTGAGGTGAGAAAATGCCTATTTAAAAATTGTATAAGTAATACTGAAATAACTTTTCTTTGAAAAAAAAATCAAAACGATGCAGTGAAAGTAATTATCAGGTTTCAATTGTCCGCTTCCCTCTAACCCCCTTCTCAGAGAAGCCTGTTACCAGTTTGGCATGTGGCCCTCCAGATTAGACAGGATTGCTGCATAAAATGTAGGTACTGTACTGGATGCTTCTTTTGAGGGTAAGGGCAAATTATTTTGGTGTATGAAGAATATGGACTCATTTAGTTTCTCTTTATTTTTAATTCAATTTATGACACATTACTAAGGACAACAATGTAGCCTGATTTGGGCACAATTGTTGATTGTTTGAATCATTTTTTTTACCCTAAATTATTTCACATAGTTTATTTTTGTTTTATGTTCTTTTTTAGAACAAGAATAAACTCAACTATATTGTTAGTTTTCAAAGACCCTTTTGAAAAACAAATCCATTTCAGATTTTTACTTATTAAATAACTGAAAAGAATCAGATTAAAAGCATTTTGTTTTTAGATGAAAAATGCTTTCACATGGAAATTATTGCAGAAAAGATTGATTGAAGATCAGAGAACCAGTGTAACATGGTGGGCGATACATAATTGTGCCTCATTTCCTATAAATAGGGTAATATCTAATTTTAAATGGCATTTACTTTAAAATGTCCCCAAATACATTTATTTTCCAAAGTGATAGATATAAAAATGATCTGATGGAAACAGCTGTACATTTTAATGTACAGGTTATATAAGAGCTAAAATGCAATAATTAAAGCATTAGATTGCTCTGGCCGGGTAGCTCAGTTGGTTGAGCGTCATCCCGTACACCAAAAGGTTGTGGGTTCGATTCCCATTCAGGGCACATACCTAGGTTGCAGGTTCGATCCCAGGTTGGGGCTCGTACAGGAGGCAGCTGATCGATGTTTCTGTCTTTCTATCTCTCCCCCTCCCTCCTTCCCTCTCTTCTCTAAAAATTAATAAAAATTTAATAAAAGTATATCCTTAGGTGAGGATTTTTAAAAAAGCATTAGATTTATTTATGCAGTTTTTGATACCAAATTATTTTGAGTGGATTATCATCGAAACCCTATCTGACCTTGATATATATGTACAGTGGAACCTCATTTCTTGAACTTAATTCATTCCAGAAGGCTATTCAAAAACCAAATCATTTCTTCCCCATTAGAAATAATGTAAATTGAATTAATCTGTTCCAAGCCCCCCAAATGATTCCATGTTTTAACCTTTCTTTTTAAAAAAGTATATTTTTATTGATTTCAGAGAGGAAGGAAGAGGGAGAGAGAAAGAGAGAAACATCAGTGATGAGAGAGAATCATTGATTGGCTGCCTCCTGCATGCCCCACACTGGGGATCGAGCCTGCAACCCGGGCATGTGCACTGACTGGGAATCAAACCTTGACCTCCTGGTTCATAGGTTGATGCTCAACTACTGAGCCACAGGGCTTAACCTTTCTTATGTACAGTACATGTCTGTTGTACTGTTTAATCTATAAATAAACACTTTAAAAACAAAAAGGACATGAAATGTAAATGAAAATTTAACAAAAAGGAAAGGAAATGTACAGTAAAAAATGAAAATTTGACAATAATTGTAAGCAGCAAAAAAACACAAAAATATTCACAGCCCAATATCCTGATATTTTAACAGGTATAAACTGACTCATGTTTGCACATTCTCTCCTTTGTTTGTCACCTGAGAGATGCATGACTCATCATACAGGTATCAGCATGAAAGGGTTGTGAGGTTGAGAAGCGAATTGTTCGAGAAATGAGGTTCCACTGTATATATTTTAATCCTCACCCGAGGATATCTTTTCCATTGATTTTTAGAGAGAATTGAAGTGACAGATAAAGACAGAGAGAGATAAACATCAATGTGGGAGAGACACGTTGACTGGTTGCCTCCAGCATGCACCCTGACCCGGCCGGAGGTCGAGCCTACAACCTAGGTATGTGCCCTTGACCGGAATTGAACCTGGGACCATTCAGTCAGCAGGCCAACATTCTATCCACTGAGTCAAATCAGCCAGGGCTCTCACCTTGATTTTAAAAGGGGACTTTGATTTAGAATGTTTTTGATATTAAAGTAGCAGCCATGGTTTATGGTTGCCTATATTTGCTCCGTATAGCAGTCAAATCTGCTCATGGGTGTAGCTGAAAAGATTGTGGTGTGTCAGAAATCATCCTCATGTTCCAAACCTTTGGTTTCTTTTGTTACTTCTCTTTATAGCACCTATTCCTAGAGACACTAAGTCTTGGCATCAGTCTGTTGGGTGACTGCTAAAAAATAGAAGCGAGGGTGGCAGGAAGGCAGGCATACACTTTCTGATTGTTGATTCCGCCTTTTCTCAGCAGTTGTTTCCCAGAATTTCTAGTTGTGGTACATTATTCCTTTTTCTTTGTTACTCCTGCCCCTTGTCTGTTAGTGCACTTCCACAGGTGGTGTAATTATTTGTTTATCCGCTTTATTAGACTGCGGAGGCAGTGACCACATCTTATTGTTTTTGAAGTTTGTTTTCATGAAAGAGTTGCTTTGATGTTGTCCTTTGACTGTGTGGCTTGCACAGCCATTAAATGAGGTAGGGAAACTCAGAGAAAAACAGGTTTCGGAGAAAGAAAATTCATTATGAGGAAGTAATTGAAAAGCCTGGTGAAGATATCCATGGGGAGTTAAACATACAAGCCTGAGACTTAGGGAGAGGCCCGGTCACGAATACTGATTTAGGCATTAATAACATAGGATTGAAGTTAAAGACTTAGATATAAATGAAATTGGCTCTGGAGTGAGAAGAGGAGAGGGCTTGAGGAGAGGGTTAAGGACTCATCAACCTTGAAGAGATGGACAGAGGAAGAGAAGGCCCAAAAGGAGAGTGAAAGAGTGCCCTACAAAGCTTGCAGAATGAAGCTAGAGGGGCATCTTGAAACAAAGGAAGAGAGAGTTTGAAGATGGTGGAGTGGTCACCAGTTTCAAGGTGCAAGCAAGATGCCAGATGTTCATTGAAGTTTACAGAACTGGGAGGCCTTGGGAAGAACAGTTTTAGGTGCCTTGAGTAGTGGAGGGAAGAAGGACTAAAGTGGAGAAAGCAAACAGTCTGTCTTTCTAACTTGGTGTTGAAATATACATACAGAAGAGTGCACAGATCACTAGTGAATTTTTACAAATTGACCGTACCAGTGTATCTAGCACTCTAGAAGCCTGTTAATGTAAAAATCGTTCAAACCTGTAAAGAATATCTATGATTTTATTTGAGCCAAACTGCAGACGATTACTGGGAAGCAAAATCTCAACAATTTGAGAGAATGCTCCTGAAAATGGCAGTTTTACTACTTATTTTATACATCAGAATCCATTGGTGGTAGATTGGGGAGGCAGTAGAAAGCAAAGTGCTTCCTTTGCTTGCACACTTTCCTGAGGGCGATCGCTGCACATCTTAACAGCCTTTCCCTTTTTAAATTCTGATATTGAATGGGTTAGCCCAGTGGTCGGCAAACTGGCCCCTTGAGTGTGGCTCTTCCACAAAATACCACGTGCGGGCACGCACGGACAGTGTGATTGAAACCTTGTGGCCCATGCCACGGGGCCAAAGAGCCACATGTGGCTTGCGAGCCGCGGTTTGCCGACCACTGGGTTAGCCTGAATACTCATTATGAATTCTACTAAATTATGATAGTCACCCAGCAGGAGTCCAGCGTCCACAATTCCCATTTGTGATAACATCTGGTCAGGCCCAGGCGGAATGGGGTGGTTTTTCACTAGCAAGAGCCCCCTTTGATGCCAGAAAGGAAAGTGAACCACCCAAGATGTTGGGCAGCACATCAGCACAGGCTTGTCTGCCTGTGGACCTTTTACCCAGGCTCCTCCTGTAGTTTTCATCACACGTTCAATGCACCTGTTCTTTACCACACTCGGGTGTGTGCCTGACTCCTTCCTAGGAATGACCATTGGCCTGCAGTTGTTACCCATATGTTGGCATGAATTTGGCACAGTTTAGGTGTGCATAGATTCCTTTTAAAATAGAGTTTGCATACAGTGTGATGCACAGATTTTAAGTTGTACAGATCTTACCATCTGAGTTTTGACAACTTCTGTATACACCAGGGGTCCTCAAACTACGGCTCGCGGGCCACATGCAAATACAAATATTGTGTTTGTTCCCGTTTTGTTTTCTTACTTCAAAATAAGATATGTGCAGTGTGCATAGGAATTTGTTCATAGTTTTTTTTTAAAACTATAGTCCGGCCCTCCAACGGTCTGAGGGACAGTGAACTGGCCCCCTGTTTAAAAAGTTTGAGGACCCCTGGTATACACCTTCTGTAACCCGCACCCCAATAAAATACAGATCATTTCTGTCATCCCAGAAAGTTCCTTTGTGCCCCTTCTCAGTAAGTCCATCCCCGCTCCACACATTACCCCCAGGCATCGACTGCTCTGACTTCTGTTACCATGGATTAGGTTTGAGGCCATAGCGTTCAAAACATACAGAGTTCCTTAAAGTCTAGATCAGTGATGGCGAACCTTTTGAGCTCGGCTTGTCAGCATTTTGAAAAACCCTAACTTAACTCTGGTGCCGTGTCACATATAGAAATTTTTTGATATTTGCAACCATAGTAAAACAAAGACTTATATTTTTGATATTTATTTTATATATTTAAATGCCATTTAACAAAGAAAAATCAACCAAAAAAAATGAGTTCGCGTGCCACCTCTGACACGCGTGTCATAGGTTCGTCATCACTGGTCTAGATGGTAAGAGATGTCAGCAAATAATACTTATTCAAGTAAATCAGTGCTTCTCAATGGGGCTGGGGGATGTCCCCAGGAGACTATAGGCAGTGTCTGGAAACATTTTTGACTCATGCCGGGAGGAATTCCTGGCATCTAGTGGGTAGAGGCCAGGGATGCTGCTAAGCCTCCTACATGCACAAAAGGCCTCATAACAAAGAATGATCCAGCAGTATCTCATATACTCTCTGCCCTGGGGAATGTTAATCTGTGGATCTCCCAAGTCTCCTGGGATGACCTTTGTTTTGTTTATTTGTTGAGAGCCTGTGGGAAGCTGAAAGAGTGACTGCCGGAGGGGGCTTTGTTGGTTCTACTGACCTATGGACACAGTTCTTGTTGAGTGGGAGTGAGGGCGGACTTGGGGGGTAGACTAACAGGAGAAGTGGAAGAAGAAAACAATTTGGGCAATAAAGGGGCAGGCTTAGCGTAATGTTAAAACGAGAACAGTGGAAAAGAGGGAAAAATAAAGTAGACATTAATAATAAAAAATCCAATACATTGTTAAATTTTAAAAGTCAACAAGTTGAGATTGAAAATAAAAGATGAACAGCAGAATAATCATTTAAATTAAGAATTTAAAAAGTAGAAATCTGAATTAAAATGATAGGTGACCATGAGATGAAAAGTGAAATATGTGGAAAGTACATAGGATTAAGGATCGAAAGCAGGAATCGAGACTTAAGAAGGTCAACATAAGACGTTACACCAAAGGAGGATGAAGATAGGGGTCAATATGAACCTAAAATGCTGGATGGGGAGTGAAAGGGGGCGGGCAGCTATTACCCATGAGGAAGAGAATCAGAAACAAAGTCCAGGGTGGGGCCACCTGGCTCAGTGGAAAATCCCCAGCTCAAGCAGTGTTGTTAGTAGGTCTCGGACAGACTCAGAGGGCAGAGAACACGGAGTTCACCCCTTCAGATACCAGCAGCCTAATAGGCCCTCTCCTGGGGTGCGGGGAGGGACTACACTAACTGTGTCAGCAGTAGCTGGCCAACCTTTATCCTGGAAGCAAAAGAAAATTTTTAAAAATATATTTTATTGATTTTTACGGAGAGGAAGGGAGAGGGATAGAGAGTAAGAAACATCGATGAGAGAGAAACATTGATCAGCTGCCTCCTACACACCCCCTACTGGGGATGTGCCCGCAACCAAGGTACATGCCCTTGACCGGATTCAAACCTGGGACCTTTCAGTCCGCAGGCCGACGCTCTATCCACTGAGCCAAACTGGTTAGGGCAGCAAAAGAAATTTGTAGCAATATTTTCTTGAAATGAAGACCTTTCAAGATGAACACAATACTTTCAGGGTGTGTTAATTATTTTTAAAGCAGGTAAAGTAATAATCACTTTAAAAGAAACTTCTAGCTCTTCATTTGCTTCTGAAATATGGGAATTTCCTTTTTTGTGTGTGACTCCAGGCATACATTGCAACAGACATTTTTGTTCTGGTTTATTTGTGTTTTGTGAGTATTAAGAATAGCCTAGTCTTTCACATTACAGACACTGCAAATCTCAGCACTGTGATTTCCGTGAAGCTGAATCATGCCAAAGTACATGGAATAAGTCAACCACTTATTTATATTTCACCTCTCTTCTGTCCATTTAGGCAGGCAATAAACAGTTAGTCAGCATCTGTTACGTGTGAGGCAGTCATGGACACTAGAAATACAAAGTAAGACATGGCCCTATCCAGAAAGGGCTTCCAGTCTGGTAGAGAGAACTTGATAAGCATAAATAAGTGGACAGATAAGAAAAGCAATGAATCTCCCTGCTTTTTAAAAAATCTTTATTGTTCAGATTATTACGGATGTCCTCTTTTTTCCCCCATAGCTCCCCTCCACCCGGTTCCCACCCCACCCCAGGCCCTTGCCACCCCACTGTCCTCGTCCATAGGTATTGCATACATGCATATAAGATCTTTGTCCCATCTCTTCCCACACCCCCCCCACATCTCCTTACCCCCGAGAATTGTCAGTCCATACCATTTCCATGCCCCTGATTCTATTACATTCACCAGTTTATTCTGTTCATCAGATTTTTTATTCATTTGATTTTTAGATTCACTTGTTGATAGGCATGTGTTTGTTGTCACTTTGTTGTTCATAATATTTTATCTTTACCTTTTTCTTCTTCCTCCTCTTCTTAAAGAATACCCTTCAGCATTTCATATAATACTGGTTTGGTGGTGATGAACTCCTTTAGCTTTTTCTTGTCTGTGAATCTCTTTATCTGCCCTTCAATTCTAAATAATAGCTTTGCTGGGTAGAGTAATCTTGGTTGTAGGTTCTTGTTATTCATCACTTTGAATATTTCTTGCCACTCTCTTCTGGCCTGCATAGTTTCTGTTGAGAAATAAGCTGATAGTCATATGGGTACTCCCTTGTAGGTAACTAACTTTTTTTCTCTTGCTGCTTTTAAGATTCTCTCTTTGTCTTTAGCCCTTGGCATTTTAATTATGATGTGCCTTGGTGTGGTCCTCTTTGGATTCCTCTTGTTTGGGGTTCTCTGCGCTTCCTGGGCTTGTAAACCTATTTCTTTCACCAGGGAGGGGAAGTTTTCTGTCATTATTTCTTCAAATAGGTTTTCAATATCTTGCTCTCTCTCTTCTTCTGGCACCCCCATAATTCGGATGTTGATATGCTTGAAGTTGTCCCAGAGGCTCCTTACACTATCTTCATATTTTTGGATTCTTTTCTCTTTTTGCTCTTCTGGTTGGGTGTTTTCTGCTTCCTTGTATTTCAAATCTTTGACTTGATTCTTGGTATTCTCTACTCTACTGTTGAATCTCTGTGTATTATTCTTTATTTCAGTCAGTGTATGCTTAATTTCTGACTGATCCTTTTCTGTTTTATTGGCATTCTCACTAAGATCCTTGAAGGTCTCAGTAAGTTCCTCAAAGGTCTCACTAAGTTTCTCGGAGCTTTCTAGAAAATTCTTGAGTAACCTTACAACTGTGGTTTTGAACTCTATATCCAGTAGTTTGCTTTCTTCCATTTCTTTCATTTGTGACACGCTTGTTTGTCTCCGCATTTTGGCTGCTTCCCTGTGTTTGTTTACCTCCAGGCCAATTGGCTGTGAGGACCAGCTGTGTCTACAGTGGAAGCGCTGCGTGCAAGAGACACCCTTATGGGGCAGGACTTGCTTCAGTGGGGCTTTGGTGCTCACTGTGTCTGCCCCTTGAGTGTGTCACTTATGGATGTGAAGAGTTGTAATCTGGAATGGTCTCACACTGACCACTGGGTACACTGGCTCTTGGATCTCCAAGGAGATGCAAAGTCAGCCACTGTCTGGGGCCACCCAGCAGGAGCTACAGAGAGATCTGCAGATTCCTTCTCTTTGTATGGGATTTGGAAGTGCCCAGATGAGGCCCAGCTGTGAAGCAAGGCCAGCTTCGGCAGTGCTGGCCTTTGCCTTCTTTTGATAGCTTTGCGGCTCCCTGACCCAGCTGCAGTTTGACAGGTTTTAGGCTGAGAAAGGACAGGCCAGGGGTGGGCAAACTTTTTGACTCGAGGGCCACAATGGGTTCTTAAACTGGACCGGAGGGCCGGAACAAAAGCATGGATGGAGTGTTTGTGTGAACTAATATAAATTCAAAGTAAACATCATTACATAAAAGGGTACGGTCTTTTTTTTTTTTTTTAGTTTTATTCATTTCAAACGGGCCGGATCCGGCCCGCGGGCCGTAGTTTGCCCACGGCTGTTGTCCCATTCATATTCAAAAGCCACTGGCACAGCTTGGGTGGGATTGTAAATTGGGTGGGGTCTCAGGGAGTCTCCAGGGCAGAGCAAACAGCAATGGTTGCCAGTCGGTCCTGCACTGGAGAGGTCCGACCACTGCTGCGCGCACCTCTGTCTGGAAGAAAGCTGCCCCCACGTTCCTGCCCCGATGCCAGACAGTCCAGTTTCTTCCCGTATGTGTCTAGGTTTCCCAAAGTCTCACCTGGCACTGGAGCTCAGAGCACGCGGGTGCTTGTATCTCCCTCCTAATTAAAAAGTGGCACACCCAGGTGCCAGCCCCTTCCGCACTTCTGCACCTCCTCGCCGCCGCACCTCCTACCAACTTCAGTGCTCTTTCTTCTTTATTTTTCTAGTTGTAGTTCTTCCACTCAGCCAGGTTTCCTGTGGTCCTGGATGTTAGTTGTTTTGTATTTTAGTTGTAATTTTGATATGGTTGTGGGAGGCAGCAAGTACAGGTGTTTACCTATGCAGCCATCTTGGTTCTCCATTGAATCTCCCTGCTCTTAGACAAGTTGTGCAGAAAGATAAAGCCAATATAGAACGTTCTAAGCAGAGGAATTAGCATGTGGGAACCCATGAAGCTGTGAAACAGTATGGGAGAAATATAGGGAATTCAGGTTTTGTGGGAGAAGGCAGAATGACAGAGATCAGGTTAGAGAAGGTGGTTGCAGTGAGATTATAATAGACCTTGTTTAACCCACATGAAAGTCCTAGGTGATGAGTTCCAAAGGATCTCAAATAAGGGTAGAAGATAATCAGGTTTGTAGTTTACAAAGATTATTCTCTGGCAGTGTGGTGGTTCGAGCCATCAGAGGCCAGGTGAGCAGTTAAAATGCTGCTAAACAGTCCAGGAAAGAAGTGAGGGCCCAGGTGAAAAACTCTACAGGAAGGGATGGAGAAAGTGAATTGAGGTCATTCAGTAGGCAGAATTAAGAGGACTTAATGACCAATAGAATGGGATGGCAGTGAAGGATGACCTCAGAGCTTCTGATTAGGTTTTCTGGCTGGGTGATAGCACCATTCCTGAGAAAGTAGCGGAAGAGGGGCTCATCTAGGAACAGATGCTAGATGATCAAGTGCTGTGTAAATATAGGGGATTATTGAGAAAAAGCTTTCTGACTTGATTCCACAGCACACATCCACGCATCAGGCCTAGTGTGGACTTGGAGGTACAGATAAGATCCTGATGAGTTGGTTTTGGACATTCTTGATCTGGGAAGCTTGTGTCCCATCCGAGTAGAAATGTCCAGAAATCATAGGGTGAGTGAGTTGGTAGCTCAGGAGAGAGTTCTGGGCTGGAGTGGTATATCTGGAAGTCACTGGGCATGAGTGACCCCCAGTCAGGGAGAGCAAAGCACAGAAAGAGACTGAGTTTGGGAACTGAGATCGGGGAGACCAGCTCTGGATGGGAATGGAAAGGGGGAGCTTCTGAAAGTTTGATTAGCAGAATTAAAGACATAATCTTCACTCTATTCAATGAATTACTAGGTGAGATCATGAAAAACTCCTTCCTTGTTGTT